>NC_141029.1:12645000-12800000 GCF_052040795.2 Danio rerio
GGCTTCACAAAAACTTAGTGAATGTCCTTGAGTTGCCCAGCCAGAGCCCAGACCTATATCCTATTGAACATCTCTGGAGAGATCTGAAAAACACGAGATCTTGTTTGCCATCCAGCCTAATAGAGCTTAAGAGGTACTGCAAAGAGGAATGGCTAAAAATTTTCCAAAGACAGGTGTAGCAAACTTGTGCCATCATATTCAAAAAGACTTGAGGCTGATGAAAAAAGTATTGAGCAAAGGCTGACTACTTACGAGCATGTGATTTTTCAGGTTATTTATTTTTAACACATTTGCAACAATTTAAAAATATATATTTTCTCATTGTCATTATGGGGTATTGTGTGTAGAATTATGACGAAATTAATGAATTTAATCCATTTTGGAATAAGGCTGTAACATAAAAGAAATAAAAAAAAATAGAAAAAAATGAAGCGCTATGAATACTTTTCGGATGCTCTGTACAAACACAGAGTTCTGACTTGTATTCCATTTACTTCATCAATTGAATACTTGACTATAACATATTTTCTGTTCAAACCAAATCTACAGCTTTCAGATTAGATGATACAATCAGTATACGCTGACCACAATCGAGAACGGTTGTTCTCCATCCATGTACTCGTTGCATAATAACCCTGCAATGATATCAAATCCATCTGAGTTCAAAACTGAAGCAGCTAATTTTCCTGTGTATGTGCTAATTATATGGAGGTGGGCACTCTGAGCTGCAGCAGACACATCATTAAGTTTTAACAGGACCAAAGGTTATCCTGCCTCCAGCGATTTAGACAGATTGGCAAGGTGTGGACACTTAAAACACATCCATTCCATTTGAGATTAAGTTTACACCGAGCGCCTCCCCCTGCTTCTCGCTGGAGTGCTAATGAAGTCCTTATTTAGCGAGATCATCTATTTTAGTGACACCTGCTAAGGAGCCTGACGCTCAAAGCATTGATTCAACATCGCAATTCCTGCTATGACCCGCAGAGGGCCAGTTCACGTCCTATTTTAATTAATAAAAGCCATTGATTGATGGTAATGATCAATGGTTAACACACATCTTTGATTTTATGGCTTCGGCAAATGAAGTGTCACTGATAAAACTTAATATGATGGATTCCTTAAGCGGGTGAGGCAGCCGAGCGAGTTTGACTCATCATTCTCAGAAAAACATTTTGATTGCATTCAAATGTGAACTTTTGGATTCCCTCATTTCGTTCTGTGCTATTAGCTGCTGCCTGCTAAGAGCAACTGCTGAAATTCAACATTTCATACTGAAGTGTCATGCCGCACTTGCCCCTACGGTTTCTGAGCCAAGTGGAATTTTAATGCAACCGACAAAAAAAAAGGTATTGTCATTGATATGCATTGATTAAATGTAGTTAATCATAAAAAAAAACAAGTGCTTGTGACAAAGGCCACCTCCGCGCTGCAGCTAAATTTGGTTGGCAGTTCATCTTTAAGTGCATAATACTGTGCTGTACGCTCATAGTTCAGTATTTATGGGTTTGATAACCACAATAACTCATGAAAAAATGAAGGTAGTGACAACCACATCTGCAAAAACGTGTAATATGTTCAGAACCAAACTGAACAGCCAGTTGTTAGTGTCATATTTTATCATACATCAGATCATGTGTCTTTCTTATGCTCTCATTACTGACATGTAGAGTAAGAAATCACAAGGAAAGAGGTTCAAGCATTGATTCATTCCACGGTGCCAGATTTTGATAGAAAAAAAAATCTATAAGAATAAAAACTAATGCATAATAAATGAAAATAAACTGTAATACTCTACTCAATGTCCCCACTAAGCTTTTAACAACACCAACACATACAATTAACTTGTACTGAGTGATTACACTTTTAAAAAAGTGGATATATTTGTAAAGTAAGACATCTATTATGGCTACAATCCTCTCAAATGTGCAATTTTGAGAATCAGTCATGTTCCGTACTCCCAAAGAAGAAATTTTAGGAATCACCCCTGTATTTAGAGTACATTATCATTGTGCATGTGGCCAGAAATTACACATTCATTTCTAAATTTGTCCCAATTTTGATCAAAACTATTGTATCGCATCATACCTTAGTGGAAATCACACAATACAATATAATATTATACAATATATTGTTAATCCATGATGTTTCTTCTAAATTAACCTCTCTAAGGCATTTTCATTTCTGGCCAAAGCAGTGATGGGAATAACGGCACTATAAATAAACAGCATTACTAACGGCGATAATTTTTTCAGTAACAAGTAATCAATTTAATTACTGTTTCCCAAGTTACAAAGCCGTTACTGTTACTGACAATAAAATGATCGTTTCTATAAATGAGAACACTGAAGCAGTTTTCATGCGGGCAGCCACTCTCTCAGCCAGTCGTAGGACCTCTCTTTCTGAGTGTGTGTGTGTTAGTTCAGGGCTAGGGTGGGATACATAACCAAGCAGTGATGACGATTGCTGGGTCTGTGAACGTTGTGTTGCGACGAATGTGATTATTGGCTTAGATAGAGTACATTTCCATCATTTGCCAATCGGAAGCAGAGTAGTGCAGTTGTTGACACACAAGCACATGCACAGTCAGTGGCACACACCAACGACCAAGAGTCAGAACAATGGCAAATCCAACAAGTTCAAAGTTTGCTTTTGCAAACTGGAAATAGCACTATTTTTGCTTCGTTGAGGTGAAAGGCAAGACTGTTTATGTATTTTGCAACTTATGCCCAGGAAAAAAAAAAGAGTTTCTCTGAGTCGGTGACAAGTAATTCTCATCTAATTAGGCACCTCACGTCATCACATGCCACCACAAAATTAGTGGCTAGAAATGCAGGTGATAACGTGAGCTCTGCTACCAAGGGAGACTAAGTCACAAATCAAAGCAAATAAAACAAGATTTTTTTCTCGACCGCAAACAACTATTATTATTATCAAAATATATAATATCTATAAAGTTTTAAACCAGGGGCGGCCAACCCTGTTCCTGGAGAGCCACCTTCCTGCAGATTTCAGTTGCAACCCATATCAAACACACCTGCCTGTAATTATCACGTGGTGTTCAGGTCCTAATTAATTGGTTCAGGTGTGTTCGATCTGGGTAGCAACTGAAATCTGCAGGAAGATGGCTCAACAAGGTTGGCCACCGCTGTTCTAAACCATCTTTTGTGTTTGATTGTGCAACTATATGATAATATGTATAATTATATGTTGAATTTGATGGTTGTCTCTCACATTGTCCCACAACAACATTAAAATGTACACTCTCAGAAACAAAGGTACGTGAGCTGTCACTAGGGTAGTACCTT
Organism: Danio rerio; assembly: GCF_052040795.2. Lineage (NCBI taxonomy): Eukaryota > Metazoa > Chordata > Actinopteri > Cypriniformes > Danionidae > Danio > Danio rerio. Next base: position 12,648,309 of record NC_141029.1, read on the forward strand.
TTCAAAACGTACAAATGTGTACCTAAAAGAGCCATATTAATACCTCAAGGGTACATATTGGTACATAAAAAGTACAAGTGTTCCTCTTTAATTTTTAGGTACTAATATATACTTTTGATGTACCAATATGGACCCTTTAAGTACAAATGTGTACCTTTTGAAAAGGTACCACCCCAGTGACAGCTCTCGTACCTTTTTTTCTGAGAGTGTAGACTAAGGCCCAATCCAAATTCTACCCCGTAGCCCTTCCCCTTACACCTCATTTTGCACATTCATGTGAAGGGGTTGAGATGTCCCAATTATCTTTATCTTGAATATGTAGAGCTAAGAGGAAGAGCTAGATAGCCTATCAAACAGATTTTTCAGGACCACACTCAAAACACACACAATGCATTTCCTTTGTCTTACTTTCCTGTGTTTGGATCCTTGCCTTGTTTGTCTGTTTATTCTTGTCTGCTGCCTGCCTTCTAACCATTTACTGGTGTATTTGACTATGACTCTGGGTTGCCTGTGTACATCTGTTTGCCCCTGTGTTGACCATTGCTTGCCTGACCATCTCTCTGCTAAATAAATCTGCGTATGGATCCTCAACTCCCTTGTCAGCGTTTCTTCACTGTTACAATTATATTGTCATGATAACATGATATTGTTGCCTCAAGCGAGTTCCACAAGATAAATACCAAAACATAACACAACTGGAATGACTACAGCAGTCGCGATCGCTGATCTCACATGAAGCAACAGATGATATAGCGATAATATATGATGAAGTGTACAAGTGTTGTAGTGCTATCCCATTTGTTAGGGGTAAAAATACAAAAATAAAATTGGGATTGGGCCTAAGCGTAGATTAGTGTACAATGTTTTACTGTATATTTATTTTATAGTCATTTGACATTAGATTTTTTAAAGCAAGGCAATACATAGTTACTTTCCTTGGTAATTAGTTACTTTTATGTAACTCAGTTACTATTTGTGAGAAGTAATTAGTAACTATAACAAGTTACTATTTTAAAGGAAAGCGCCCAGCAATGGCCAAATTTGATGTTGTGAAAGGATATCATTGCTCAATATTTGATTTTAATAACAGGATTAATTTAATCTCCAAAATAAATGGAACCACTTGTACAGAAAAGAGGAAAATGGCAAATTTTGTAAAAACATTAAAATGACAACAAATGAACAAACGAATGAACAAACAAACGGATGAAATAAACGAACGAATGAATGAGTGAATGAATGAAGGAACAAACAAAGGCATGAACGAAGATACAAAAGAACGAATAATAACGTAGGAACGAATGAATGATAACAAACAAAAAAATAACAACAAGCAATAACAACTGAACAAACGAATGAACAATAATGAAGGAACAATAATGAATGAAAAATGACGAACGAATAAATGAACGAAAAACATAATGACTGCTCTATGATCAATATAAGGGTATCAGTAATGATGACAACATTTTAACTTCGAGGTAAACAATCAGTTTAACTTTTTCACTTTTGTCCATTAATTTACAGAGCATCTTAGATTGACTACTGTGAGCTGTGGGCGAAGGGAAAGATCTTTATAAATTCCTGGATTTATTTCTAATTTTTTAATCAATAAACTTCTAAAACAACACTCCCTCAACTGCTGCTTTCTGTTTCATCTCTACTCCCCCCTCTGACACAAAAGTGGAGAAAGTCACAGTGTAGGCGGCCAAACAACATCAAACCTGGTTCAGTGCCAGGATCAGTCTTTATACTGGAAGCCATGAAAGCAGATTCAGGCACAGAGGCTCAGACCAGAGGCTATCTATCTGACTTCAATGTGATCAAAAAATACTCTTAAGTACATGCATAAAAGCATACATTGATTTTGAAACAAACACAGAGGAAACAGTTGTAAAGGGAAATCTATGAAATATGCAGTGCAGCATACACCAAACGCTCTTACTTTGATATTCTCGATGTAGACCTTCATCAGAAAGCAACGGGAAGCCACGATTGGCTGTGCTTCCATGTTTGCATCTTTAATTGATGCTCTGAGACTCTGAGAAATCTTAATTTTTGAGATTACCCACAGTGCAACATTGACTTGAACAAAAAGCAGGAAGATGGGTTAATGTTACCTAAAACTGATGTCTTTATTGGATGCGGCGTCCAAAAATGTTGGCCATTGCGTGGCTGTGTTGATTTTTCCGCTCTAATGATTTTTTCATGAGTCTTTGAAGCTATTTTTGAAACTCACTTTGAAATCCTGCACTCCAATCAAGATCCACAAGTGCTTAATGCATAATGGGCTTCATTAAAAGAGGAATTTGATGACAGAGGAGTTTCCACTGAGCATGCTCAGTGGGGGTCTTCTCAATTACAGGTCCACTTTACATGTATAGTGATAAACAAAACAGTGCAGCTAATATAATTATGAGACTGGCTGTACTTTAGAGGGGTAGTGACATGGAAATTCATTCATCATTCACTCCCCTGTATGCTGTTGCAAAGCAATATGACCTGCATTGTGCTGGTCGCTCTTTTCCATTTAATTAGTGCCCAAAGGAACGGTATGATTTTAATGTCAGATTGTACCAGAAATAGCAGCAGAGCTTTATTGTGACATACTGTTTACAGACTAAATTATGACCTATATTACAGTAAAATATACAGTGGGGAACACAATGTAGTGCAGGAATCTGGATTTATACATATTTTACTAGATGGGAGCAGATCTGGATCCAAGTTTAGAGTCGATTTTAGGAATAAGCAAAGCAGCGCATAAACATAACACACAAAATAGGTCAAGGAAATCTACTAACAAGCAGGTGTAAAACAGATTTTTTTTAAGAGAACATTTCAGTAAACTGACTATCACAAACTTTAGTAAATCACCATGTATGATTCATTTAAATAATCAACAAATAATCCATGTTTTTTTCACTGCCAATGTTTCACTGAATGTGTTTAGTAAATCCTAACAGTAGCTTTAATCTCAAAAGAGTTTTTTTGTTTGCGTAATATAAATATAAGTCCTATTACTTTGTCAAAAGATCAAGTTATTATATGATAATTTGAATAAAAATCACCACTAAGCTACCCACACGCATATAGAGTCAATATTAAAATCATTATGATGCATTACAGTACATTTCAAAATTACTTTTAGTTTTCACAAAGGACACAATGTAATATAAACATTGTGTTAGGAACAGACCAAAATGTTGGATACGTGCTCCCACTGAGCCAAATATTGAGTAGGAACCAAATCTCTTACCACAGCGATGATGACACTAGGATCACCTTATTGCCTAATGACTTCAGACCCATTGACACCCTCTACCACCCTCAAGTAACAGTTGTATGTGCCAAAACTTTCTTCAGTTAAACAAAGAGACAACTGAAGTCATTACATTTGGGAACAGAGATGAGTTTCTCAAGGTGAATGCGTACCTTGACTCCAAGGGTCAATCTACGAAAAATAAGGTCAGGAATCCTGGTGTGATTCTGGAGTCAGATCTGTACTTCAGTAGTCATATTAAAGCAGTAACTAAACCGGCATACTATTGTATCATCTCAAAAACATTGCAGGAATTAGATGCTTTGTATTCAGTGAGGACTTAGAGGAACTTGTTCATGCTTTTATCGGCAGCAGAGCGGATTACTGTAAAGGCCTTCTCACTTGCCTTCCAAAAAAGACAGTCAAGACAGTTGCAGCTCATTCAGACCACTGCTGCCAGGATTGTGACCAGAATCAGAAAATCAGAGCACATCCCACCTTTCCTAAGGTATTTGCACTGGCTTCTAGTTACACTCAGAATATATCTTAAGGTATTGTTACTTGTCTATGAATCACTAAATGGCCTAGGAGAGGGGTGGGCAATCTCGGTCCTGGAGGGCCGGTGTCCTGCACAGTTTAGCTCCAACCCTATTTTAACAGACCTCCCTATAGAGTTCAAGTGATCTTGAAGACACTGATTAGTTTGTTCAGGTGTGTTTGACTAGTGTTGGAACAAAACTCTGCAGGGACACCGGCACTCAAGGATCAAGTTTGCCCATCCCTGGCCTAGGACTTCAATGCATTACAACTATGCTCATTGAATACAAACCTAACAGATCAGTCAGATCATTAGGATCAAGTAAATTAGAAATTCCAAGTGTTTAGTCAGAGCTCGGCCAACAGTTACTACACCCCCGCTGCTGGAATCAGGTTCCAGAAATGATCAGATATGCTCCAACATTAGGCACATTCAAATCAGGCCTAAAACACATCTGTTTAGCTGTGCCATTGCTAAATGAGCTCTGTGCTACGTCCGACAGATCACACTATTATGTCTTTCTTTTCCTTTTCATTATTTTATAACTTTTAACACATTTTAATGTTTTTTATCTGTTTTTTTTTTTTTTCATTTTTCTCATTTTTATTTGCTTGTTTCTTTTATTCTAGATTATGTAAAGCACTTTGAATTAACAATGTGCTATATAAATAAACCTGCCTTGCCCTGCCTTACTTAAAACCATACATAAATACCATACATACAAAAAAAAAAAAACATATCAGCTACTTTTTTCGTGAACTGTTATGAATGTGATAATGAGCACTAAGGCAGATATTATTATGTTCGATGAATAATAGCTTAAAGATTAAGTTCACAGATTTTTTTTTTTGTTTAGTCACAGTGTTATTTAAATAACAATGTTTACTCATTCACTGTTTTACCCTGACTCATATATCCCAATTTATTTCTCTGAAAAAATATTCATCAAGTCAAGTTATTATGAATAAAATTATCTAAGCATTCCCCACTCATACAAGGCACCAATGGACTATCCAATCAGAGAAAACCTGGATTCACTCAGAATTGCCATAATTATGAGATTCCTCCTTGCAAAAAAAATAAAAATTCACTTCCTGAGAATTACAACTACGACTTGTAGCATGTGACTGCAGCCCCAGCTCGGTCATCAACACACTGACATTCATTTAGGTGATATGTTGGTGTTACCATAGTAAAGCATAATAAGGAGTCTGAGGTTGTGAACAGCTTAGAGTAGAGCGTCAGGTGTTCTCACATTTTGTCATCTAGAAAATGACTTCACATTTGACATGCAGGGCGTGAACACGACTATAGATAGAAACTGTGTATTGTAGGTGTTGATATTTTCCTGTTTCTTTATGTTAAAGGGAAATTCCACACATTGTTTGCTCTATACTCATGAAGCACTGATTTCAAATTGTTTTATCTCTGTACTGCATAAAAATCAGTGTAAAAGCCCAATAGACTAAAGTGAATTACCCCATTAAAGGTCCCATGAAATTAAAATAAAGTTTTTCAGATTTGTTAGTTTAAGTATTGTTCGTTTTTTTAAGATATCTATAAGCTAGTGTGCGCCAAAACAGTGACAAAATTCGTGTTTAGAAGATATAAAACTGTGTTTGTCACTTCTGCCTAAATCATAGGTCTCATAGACCGCAGCTCTGCACCTAATCAAACACAGCTGATGCAATTAATCAAGGTGTTCAAAACTACTAGAGACTACTAAGCAGGTGTGAGTTTGAGCTGGTTGGAGCTAAACTATGCAGAACTGTGGCCCTCCAGGAATTGAGTTTAAGACTGTTGGAGTAAATGGATCACCTCATACTTCAGTTTATAATCAAATTGTCACCAATCAAACGCTTTCTAGTATCTAACATGCCCCGCTACCTGCAAGACGCTTCACATTTGATGCACTTGAGCTCAACCACTCTCACTGGCGGAGAGCAGTGATTAAGCAATCGCTATTGGCTGTTTTAGAAAATAGGGACGGGTTACACTATGTTTTGCTTGAGATTATGTCAAACATAGAATAAAAATGCACTTCTGAGCACTTCACGGGATCTTTAAAAAGAGGATATTTGTAAGAATGTTCATGTATTAATCACTTCTTTATTGACAACAAATGAAGATCGAATTCTTCGATTGTCTGAATAAAAAGCAATAACGATACAGGATTTTTTTTTTTCTGTGAAGGACTGAGGACATTTTTTTGCGAGAAAAACCCAAAACATATAATGCTTACAGTACGTGCACTGCTATCTATCTAATTAAATTTTTGAGGTGAACTATCCCTTCAATGACCACTAGTGCTTTTTAAACAAGAACTTCTAAATCCTACAGACTTTTAAAATACTAATCTGTTCTTCAAAGTTATTCTATGACACAAATGCACAGATCTGTTGATGACACATTGTGTGTCCTTTTTCAAAACCATTCAAAAATAATTATAATTGCAATCGTTTACAATGAAACGTTGTGTCAGAAACCGCATACTACCTAAAAATCAAAAATGAATTAAATCAAAGCCTCAAGTTGTTCCAAACCTTTAAGAGTTTCTTTCTTCTGTTGAACACAAATTTTGATGAAAGCCAGAATAATTGTAACTATTGAACATCTACACTCACCAGCCACTTGATTAGGTACACCTGTCTAACTGATTGTAAACACAAATATCAGCCAATCACTTGGCAGCAACTCAATGCATTTAGGCATACATGGCCAATCTGCTGCAGTTCAAACCGAGCATCAGAATGGGAAATAAAGGTGATTTAAGTAACTTTGAAAGGTAAGGTTGTTGGTGCCAGTCAGGCTGGTCTGAGGATTTCAGAAACTGATGATCTACTAGGATTTTCACACACAACCATCTCTAGGGTTTACAGAGAATGATTCCAAAAAAGAGAAAATATCCTGTGAGCGACAGTTCTGTGGGTGCAAATGCCTTGTTGAAGCCCAAGGTCAGAGGAAAATGTCCAGACTGGTTTGAGCTGATAGAAAGGCAACAGTAACTCGAATACCCACTTGTTACAACTGAGGTATGCAGAAGAGCATGACTGAATGCACAATATGTCAAACCTTGAGGCAGATGAGCTACACCAGCAGAAAATCACACTGGGTGCCACTCCTGTCAGCTAAGAACAGGAAACTGAGGCTACAATTTGCACAGCCTCACCAAAATTGGACAATAGAAGATTGGAAAACATTGCCTTATCTAATGAGTCTCTATATCTGCTGCCACATTTGGATGGTAGGATTATGCGAATCATCTCAGAGGTTTCTTGAACATGACAATGAGTGCACTGTACTTAAATGGCCTCAACAGTCATCAGGTCTCAATCCAACAGAGCACCTCTTGGGATGTGATGGAGCAGGAGATTTTCATCATGGATGTGCAGCAACTTCTATCATGTCAATATGGACCAAAATCTCTGAGGAATATTTACATTACCTTGTTGAATCTATGTCATGAAGGACTTAGCAGTTCTGAAGGCAAAAGGCGGTCCAACCTGGTACTAATGAGGTGTACCTAATAAAGTGGCCGGCAAGTGTATATCAATGGTTACAAGTTTCTAGCTTCAGCCTATTCAAAATATTTCGAATAGTCAAAATATGTTTTCAAAAGAAAAATGAAAGTCCAACTAGCTTTTGTAAATTATATAAATGTGTAGTATGAATAAAATTCGGTCATACTACATCCACCATGATATCATTTTCACATGACCTATACCCACTTAAGTTGTGTTGCTTCACTCCCATTCATAAATTCTTTCCTGTGGCTTCATAGGACAGTAAAGTGTCCATTGAATGTGCACTTTAGAATCTCGCCGAAAGTAGGTCTTCACACGTCTCACTTATCGCCTGCTGCTTTTCAAATACTACAACGTAGGGAAGTATGCTATTGTGAATACACTCAAAACCTTGTAAGGGCATAGAAAATAGCAGTCGGTCCAATTTATCAAAATGTATACCTTTGTGAAGAGATCAAGTCATGCAGGTCAGCAGCAAACACGAGTACAGGGTTTTAAGTGAAGCGACTCTTTAATGTGTGCTTCTGAACTTCTGTCATGTTGTGTTCTGCAGAAGTTCCTCATCCAGGGCCTGCTGCGATGAGCGGGCAGTACGAAGCAGTGTGAGATCTCCCAGTGTGGCCATCTTCCAGCTGGAAGCCGCCGACTCTTACAGCCAATCTGTCAGCATTTACATCCCAGGGCAGTTCATCTCGCTCCTGCTCCTTCCCTTTCTCTCTCATCTCTGTCTATCAGCGCTCGCTTTTTCTTTTCTCTCCTTCGCTTCGAACTATTTCACTCTCCCCTTCATGTTTCTTCACTCAATCTGTCTCTTTCACACCCCGTGTTTACGGATCGTTTTTTTTAAAGAGGTATTTTACTGCCGGTCCTCCCTCTCTGTACTTCTCAGTTCACAGCCTTTTAGAGCAGACGTATGAAAAATCATGACAATCGAGCCAAAGGAGTTTCCACAAACAGCACAAAGCGAGTGATAACTGGTCTGGCCTGTGTAGCTGCGGGGCTGAGTGAAGGCCTGGCTCTCCGAGTGAGTAATTGCTCAGGCTCTCTGGCCGAATTGAGGGCCTTGCACAAGCTGTCTGTTATGTGATGTAGGAGTCAAATGGCATGTCTGCGAGAGCGCACGAGCAGGAGAAAAAGAACGAGTGAGAGACTGAGAGAAAAACAAGCGGGGGAAAAAAATGGAGAACAAAGGGAGAAGCGATACACTGCCATGTTGTAACTGCAGGGTTTCTATAGCCGGGCTCGCCAAGGACTCAGCCCTCCTCGCTCTCATTAAGACGTCAGTGTAATTTGGCAAATGTAGCATGACGACATGCGGCAAGTAATATCCTAATGATCGTACAATGGGCTTCACGGAGCCTGCAGAATGTCATCAATCTCAGCCCACAAACCTGATGACAGATCACTGGAGAAAGGCAAACAATTATATAAAACAGCGTAGTTACCAATTCAACATGAAGGCAACACACAGTATTGAACATCCAGACATGTCTTTTTTTTCCAAACAAGAAACACATTGATATTTGCACAATGATGTTAATTAGGTGTACATGGACGGTATGAAGTAGTGATAGACTGGATTGGTTTAATTAGATTGAGTATAAATACATTAGGGTTCAAATGTTTTGGGGCGCTGAGATGTTTTTCATATGTTTGGAAAGAGCCCAGCAAGCGTTATCGTTTTACTGTAGATGTCTAATAGACATCTAAAACAAGATTAAATGTGGGTTGTCAGTGAAAGTCTAATAGACAACTAACATTAGTCTAAAAATAAACTAGCAAAATAGACAGGAGTTAATGTGAACACATTAAGTCTGTCTAATCTGTCCATTTAATGACTGGTCTATAGACTACATTGATTAGAAATTCAGTGGCAGAACACATTTAGCCTTGTTTTAGCTAGTGATGTGAAGTTCGGATCATTTTACTGACTCAGATCTTTGAGTCTCGTTCATCAAGATGAACGAATCTTTTTTTCAAGTCATTTCGTTCATTTGGTTCAATTTGCCAAAATATTATTAAAATGTTACGAATTGCTTCCAAACACATCTACAACTAACCCAAAAGGTTGATTGCACGACAAATAAATCCTAAATAGAATATAAGAAGGAGAAAATAATACTTTAGTGTTTATCGACTCTTTTATTTATGAAGGCATTTTTGTTTCTTTGCTCAGCTCACCTCTTGATGTCTTCAAATGACAGGGGTTCATTCACCTTACACTGACAGTCACATATAATCTTAATCAATGCACAGTCTAAGCCGATAGGAGCCATGATCGTTCGTTCATCACGTGACAGTATGACTCAAACCCGAGAACTCAAGAGATGAACAGTTCAATTCTTTTTCTGGCTCTAAACGCATATGATTGGCCCGTGAGGAATGAATGACTCAGACACGGTAGAGGACTCGAGAGATGAATGGTTCAATTCTTTTTCCGGCTCTAAAAGCGTATGATTGGCCCGCGATGAACGAGTGACTCCGACCCGATAGAGGACTCAAGAGATGAACGGATCAATTCTTTTTCTGGCTCTAAACGCGTATGATTGGCCCATGATGAACGAGTGACTCAGACCCGATAAAGGACTCGAGAGGTGAGCGGATCAATTCTTTTTCCGGCTCTAAACGCATTTGATGGCTTCTGCCAATGTGATGAAGACTTGAAATTAATGATACTACCTGCACAAATGTTAGCACGCACGGATGAACAAATCACTCCCTGAAAAGACTCGTAGTTCCTGAGTCATATTGAAGAATCGTTCAAAATGAACGAATCGTTCATGAACGACCCATCACTAGTTTTAGCCAAGGTATCCATTGTATGTTTTGACATCTATTAGACATCTATTAAAGTAATCAGTGCTTACCTTGGTGGAAAATTTATGCTGGGCGATATTGCCCTATATATAAAAAAAAATATCTCAATATCATGTTTCATATCATTCGATATCAAAAAATATTTTATATTTTAACAATACATTTAAGAACATTGGATTTTTTTTATTTATTTACTTTATTTTTATTTACCAACATTACTAAGGCAAATAGATTTTAGTCAAAACAAAAATATTGAATCAAAATATCACACCTCTTTATAATAAAATAAACATAAGTGTTAAAGAGACTCTTAAACTTGGTAAATAAAATGTTACAAAATATGTGCAATGGTAAAGGTAGATTAACATCTTTAACTTTTGAATAATAATGACACAGTAAACCTAAAACTCCTTAAACAAAACAAATGATGATAATCAAATCTGAGCTTACAAGTAAAGGAACCAACCATAGTAATTCAAATACATACTGCAACATTACAAATTGTAAAGTTGAATGACTACATTACACTCTATGCTAAAAAAAAAAAAAAAACTTTCAGATGGGGTGCTAGTGGCTGGGATGCACAAGAAATCAAAAAGGTGACATTATTACCGGCAAATGGCAACATCCTTACATTTTTTTTTTTTTTACTGCAATCTTCTCACTGCTGCTATACGTCACTCATTTTCATGTGTGTTGTTATTCTGACCTGAAGTTTCAAGCATTAGCATGTAATTTCCTTTACCATTTTTATGGCCTCTCTCGTAACTTATCAACCATTTTCTCAGAGGATGACAAACTTACAAATCATTGCTGCAACTGCAACTAATGAGAGGGGTCTGGATGCAGACCTGATTTTACATCTAGAGCAACACTCTGGATATGAACCACTTATCTTGTGTAATCGTTCAGGTTTATAATATACCCTTTCTAAAATATTGAACTGTATTAATCGGTCTACTATTAAATAAAATTGTTAAGGCACTTTTGCTTAGAAATTCCCAAGTATCTTGATGTAAATGGCATGTGAAATCAACATGTTTATTCAGCATGTAGCAATTACCCTGCATTTAAATTAAATCAAAACAAAACAAAAAATGCTAACAAATATATGTTCCCACTAATGATATAAACCCTAAAAATCAAAGGAAGAACCACAAACTGTCTCAAAGGTCATCGTCAGTAATTCCTACACAGAGCTGATCTGTAGCTGTAGCTTAGACCTGAGGAAGTTTGTGTTGTCAACATTTTGAAAAGACACCGCTTTCTTCTTTGTGAAAGCAAATCTGCTGCCCAAGCACTTCCAAAGCATGAATGAGGAGGCAAAATGATACAGCAAAATGGATGCCTTTGTTACTGCTCATTTGACTTTACAAAAGAGTGGAAATTCAGATCTGGTGATGGGCATCCAAACATAACAGGCTAGCCACTGTGACACACTGAGGAAAGAGCTGATGCAGCACTAATTTTCTAAGAAAGTTACACTGATTTTCCACTTGGGAGGAATGCAATGCAACTGCAAACCTTTATTAAAGTGTAACAGAGGCCAGCTAATGAAGTGCTATGTAGGTACACCTCACTCCTCTGACCTCAAAAAGTGGTCTAGTAACAGACGCTAGAGGCCATGATCTTTAGCCTAATTGTTAGAACAAGCGAGTCCCATGCAAAGAATTGCCGGTTCGATCCTGGCTCAGACTGGGTGGTTAGACATGGGGGCTCGTCCAGGATGGAAGTGTTGATTAAGGGAGTGAGTGTAACAGAGGCCAGCTAGCGAAGTGCTATGCAGATAAACCTCACTCCTCGGACCTCAAAAGGTGCTCTAACAACACACGCTAGAGGCCATGGCCTTCCTTGTTAGAGTAACCAACTCCCAAGGAAAGAATCACCAGTTCCATTCCATATCAGACTGGGTTGGGTGCAGTAGCACCGGTAAGTTACACGTGGGGGCTGTTCAGGATAGGAATGCGGTTAACGGGGTGAGTGCTGTGCTTAATTTGTGAATTTTGAGGACCCTGAACAGATCGGGGTACCAGATCCAGCATGTTACTCGAGGCTGGAGAGGTGCCGCGCACGTACGTGGAGAGCGGTGGATGGCGGAGGGGTGTTGCGGATGAAAGTGAGCAGGGCAGGGGTATCGCGGACGATAGTAAAGAAGGAGTCACAGGAAAAAGTGAACAGTGGACAGGGTAGGAGGGGGGTTGAAGAGGGGGATCAGTAAAATGAGGTGCCGGATCAGATTTCAGAGGTGCCGGATCCAGAGTGTTCCGGCACATATTGAGCCCTGGGTGAGTTTAAAAGAGGCCTTCTAAAAAAGTGCTATGCAGGTAAACCTCACACCTCTGATCTGAAAATGTGCTCTAGCGACAGACACTAAAGACCATTGTCTTTAGCCCCCTTGTTAGAGCAACCGACTTCTATCCAAAGAATCGCAGGTTCGATCTCAGCTCAGACCGGGTTGGGTACAGTAGGACCGGTGGGTTACATGTGAGGTCTTGTCCGGGATGGGAGTGCAGTTTAGGTGAGTGAGTGTAACAGAGGCCAGCTAGTGAAGTGCTATGCATTTAAACCTTACTTCTCTGACCTCAAAAGGTACTCTAGTGACAGACGATAGAGGCCAAGGTCTTAAGGCTCCTTGTTAAAGCAACCGACTCCCATGCAAAGAATGGCCAGTTAGATCCCAGCTCAGACCAGGTTGACTGCAGTAGGACTAGTAGGTTACATGTGAGGGCTCGTCCGGGATGGGTGTGCAATTTAGGGGAGTGAGTGTAACAGAGGCCAGCTAGTGAAGTGCTATGCAGGTAAACCTCACCCCTCTGACCTCAAAAGGTACTCTAGTGACAGACGTTAGGGGCCGTGGTCTTAAGCCCCCTTGTTAGAGCAACAGTCTCTCATGCAAAGAATCTGTGGTTCGATCCCAGCTCTGACCGGGTTGGGTGCAGTAGGACCGGTAGGTTACATGTGGGGGCTTGTCCGGGATGGGAGTGCTGTTTAGGGGAGAGCGTAACAGAGGCCAGCTAGTGAAGTGCTATGCAGGTAAACCTCACTCCTCTGACCTCAAAAGCTGCTCCAGTGACAGAAGCTAGGGGCCATGGTCTTTAGCCTCCTTGTTAGAGCTACAGACTCCCATTGAAAGGTTTATTTATTTAAGTTTGTTAGCCTTTAGGGGGACAAGTTAACCCACTGAAGAAAAAAATGTTTGCTATGGTAATCTTCAAAGCCTGACCATTCGAAGTTTGGAGTGGCAATCATTCTAGATTGACGTCATTTTGACAGCCTTAGCCATAATATTATTAACTAAGCCCCTCTTACCGTTAGTTTGCTATGAGAGAATGGTATGCAAAAAGTAGGCCCTGCCCCCTTTTCAATGTTCCGTTTTAGTAGAAGGTACATTGACATAATGAAACAAAAGTCTCAGCAACTTCCGGTTCCTATTGACTTTAATGCATTAATCGACTGAGCTGCAAATGACTTAAATGCAAACCACGACCATTATGGACTCTATAATTTATAGTCAGGAAAAAGTATTGGTTTATAATCAAATTCATGTTTAAACTAATGAATTTAATGTCACAAACCAGACTCACTTCAACCAGTCTGCAACACAGTGACGCCAATAGCAGCAGGACAAACTTAAATATTAATACCTTGAAAACTCCAAAACCTTTTGCTGTCTTTCTGCCTCTCCTTGATTTGTGTGCATCTCAGAACTCATGCTTTATAAATATTTACAGCAGCAGCAGACACCGACCAACGAGCTGGTCTGCTTCGTATTCGAGTCTGAATGACTACAGAACAAAGAGGTGAGAGAGAAAGGAGAGAGAAAGAGAGCTAGTAAGGTATATATCTTTCCATGCCTTGCTGCCCACTAACAAGTTTAATGCTTCCACAAAAACAAAGGTGCTCAGTTACTGTCTACACTACAGAGGGAAGTCAAAGAAAATATAACCTTGGGGCAAAAGCAAAGGTAAAATACAGCAGTACAGGTGAAATACGGTAGGTTCAAACAGTCTCTGTACTCTTAAACAAAGGACTATTTTCAAAACGCTGGTTTGATTTGCTAGCTCTGTTTTGTAACCATTTTAAAGGCACAGTGTTCGTTTCTGTTTATATTAGTAGCCTGGTTTCTTTTACAGACTGGCTTAAAACCTTTGTGATAATATCTAAATGTCAATAAAAGATTATTGAGAAATTTACCAATGTTATGTCACAGAAATAGTTACTGCACTATTTTTTTTCAACTTGAAGTCACTATTTTTTTCTTGTCTATTGGAATTGGCAAAAAGTGGAAAAATCAGGCCTGGAATTCCAGTCTAATCAAATAATAATGATTTTGCATCATAATGAACAATTTCAATTCAGAAAGTGTGCAAGAAAATGTCCAAAATCATCACATGCAGTGACCCAGAGACTGTTTAGACCATATGTCACTGATGAAAAGATGAAGGATACTACTGTATGATGATTAAAATAACCAAATGGCCTTAAACAACAACTAAATGAACTACAGAATGTTACATTTTTACACATACAGCATGAACAAACTACATGTAAACGAATTAACCCTTTAGTGTAATAGTCACTCACTACTCTTAAAGTACTTTTCAAAGGGCTACTTTTTACTCATATTTTGAGTACTACAGCTATTTTTACTCTACTTGCACTACATTTTTAGGCAGGTAATGGTATTTTACTTAAGCATTATTTTTCAGTACTCTTTCTACCACTGGCAGCCATAAACTTTTACTTTTAAGTTTATAATGTGCAGTTTGGAATTGTTAATTTCAGAATGGACAGATTCAACTTTTTGTGTGTTGTGCAATGCAATGGGACCTCTTGAAGTGTATTGATAAAGCCAAAGGGATTCAGTTTCTACAAATAAATGCAAAACAGTATTTTTAAAAATGATCATGTGTTATACACCAGGGGTCTGTTCTTCGTACTTCACTTAAAGAACCGAAGATGATTTGGCAGATCAGCACTACCTACTGCGCCACTGCGTCGCCTATATATATAGCAGTAGGTAGTGCTGTCGCCTCACAGCAAAAAGGTCGCTGGTTTAAGCCTCGGCTAGGTCAGTTGGTGTTTATGTGTTTCTGTGTTGAGTTTGCATGTTCTCCCTGCATTTGTGTGGGTTTCCTCCGGGTGCTGACATGCGGTACAGGTGAATTGGGTACGCTAAATTGCCCGTAGTGTATGAGTGTTGATGAGTGTGTATGGATGTTTGCCAGAGATGGGTTGCAGCTGTAAGGGCATCCGCTGCATAAATACATGCTGGATAAGTTGGCGGTTCATTCCGATGTGGCAACCCCGCATTAATAAAGGGACTAAGCCGGGAAAAAAAAGTGAATATATATATATATATATATATATATATATATATATATATATACATATATATATATATATATATATATATATATATATATATATATATATATATACACACACACATATATATATATATATATATATATATATATATATATATATATATATATATATATATATATATATATATATATATATATATATATACATATCTGAATTCGGTACATACTTTCAGTTTTATCTTTGATTATCTTATATGTATATATATATATATATATATATATATATATATATATATATATGTATATATATATATATATATATGTATGTATAAATATATATATATGTATATATATATATATATGTATAAATATATATATGTATATATATATATATATATATATATATATATATATATATATATATATATATATATATGTATATATATATATATATATATATATATATATATATATACATATATATATTTATACATATATATATACATATATATATATATTTATACATATATATATATTTATACATATATATATACATATATATATATATATATATATATACATATATATATATATATATACATATATATATATATATATATATATATATATATATATATATATATATATATATATATATATATACATATATATATATATATACATATATATATATATATACATATATATATATACATATATATATATATATATATATATATATATATATTATAATTACTATTCTCCAAAGTGTATATAGCTACTACTGTAAGAAAATATCTGAATTCGGTACATACTTTCAGTTTTATCTTTGACCCAATCATTCCTATTTATATGAAATGCACCTGCTCCCGAGCAGGTTTGAGATACCAGACCTGTTGCTATGACAACAACTCTCGTATAAGCTTTGAAGAATAAAACAATGCTGAATCGTGTCAAATCGTCAATAACCAAATCCAGCTAATTGAGTAATCCACAAACGAAGAACAGACCCCTAGTGACCCGCTAATGCGAGAAAAGAAAAAAATTTTTTTGCAAAGTCTATTCAGAAGACTTGAATTTTCCTCACTTTATTTGTTGTATTTACTTGAATCTCTTTGGATTATTATGTTTTAAAGTAAAATTGACATTTATGAGGGAGATCTCTCAGATTTTATAAAAAAAAATATCTTAACTGTGAAGATGAACAATGAAGATGAACAATAGTCTTCTGGGTTTAGAAAAACATGAGTGTAAGTAAATGATGATGGATTTTTATTTTAAGGTGAACTAGGCCTTTAAAAGCATACCATCACCCCAGCTATAAAGATACAGTAAGTGTCCTCTGGGGACCAATGTCTTTTTTGCAGATATCCAGTGAGGTCTTGACTTCTTATCCAACCAACAAATGACGTTGTGTCACGATTTAAGAATAGCTGAGTGCATGTCACACTTCATAATCGTATCCACACTATTTTTATTTTAAAAGAGCTCCAACATTGGCAGGAATTTTAGTGTTGAGCGATTAAGTGTCCGTTCAAACTATGTATATTCTTTATTTTTAGTAAAAAATAAACTTTCCAGCTCAACACTGTTTAAATTGGGATGTCAGGGCCAAGGAATCCATTTATTGCCCTGAACATTTCCATTTAAAAATGACTTGTGTGATGAATGCAAGACTCACGGCGTGTGCAGATGGCCCCAACATGACAGACTACTCAAATGCACAGTGCATTTATCAGACTTTTTTTCTGGGAATATTCTCTCTCTCTCTGTCTCTCACTCGCTCTGGAGCACAGCTCAACCTTGCCCCTGAAGCTTTACGCCTTATGCCTTATGTTGTAACTCTGTCTTTAACCTCGTTCCCCAACTGCAGGCGACTGATAAGAGCAGATGAGACCCAGGCTCAGAGGAATTCCTGCCACACCACTGAACTCAAACTGCTGCCCAATGCAAAATGCAGCGTGAGCTTAGCACAGTCCCACCATCTGCTCCCATCCTGAGCCTTTCGTCAGGCCTCTGAAAACCCCTCGATTGCATGTGCTTTCCTGGAGAATATCTTGACTAATATCAAAATCCAGATGCTCAGGTGTGTCCTGGGGATTTTTTTTTTTTTTGCCTCCCTATTAACTGGAAATTCAACCGTTTATTTTGCAGAGGTGCTACTTTCAGGGGTGAATTTGCCGGGAATGATTATCAGCTGCTGACAGAGTAGCTCACTTGTTTTAGAACCCAACTGACTGAAAGAACTATGCAAATCAGGTAACTGACAAAGCACTAAGTGCCAGCAGCCTATCGTAATTTGGCATACTTTTTTACATTACAGCACTGTTCCACTGCAGCGCAGACACTTTACAATGCAGAACGTGTGCTTGATGTGGTTATGCCTTATGGTTGACAGAAAATATACACAGACATATCTTTCAATTAAATTCTGTATTCTCTGGAAATTGGTTGGTGAATTGTTCAAATCAAAAGCAAATATACATGTGCAAGATATAATGTGATCAATTTACATAATAAAGAGGCCTGTTTGTGCTGAAAACTGGGTATGAATATGTATTCAGCACTAAACAGGGTATTTTTTAGGCAAAATGCTTAAAATGGGACAAATAATTTACCAGAACAATATATAAGTTTATTTGATTCAGTGGTCTTTAAAAAATACATTTAAGGCATTTAAAGCACATGCTCTGCATTGCATTTAAGGGTTTCAATTAATAATTCATTCATTTTCTTTCGGCTTAGTCCCTTTATTAGACTGGGGTTGCCACAGCAGAATGAACCGCCAACTTATCCAGCACATGTTTTATGCAGCGGAGGCCCTTCCAGCCGCAACCCATCACGAGGAAGCATCTACACATACTCACACACTTCAGTCAATTGTAGCATACCCAATTCACCTATACCACATCTTTGGACTTGTGGGGAAAACCGGAGCACCCGGAGGAAATCCACACAAACACAGCCAGAACATGGAAACTCCACAGAGAAGTGCCAACTGACCCAGCCGAGGCTCAAACTGGCGACCTTCTTGCTGTGGTGAATATATATATATATATATATATATATATATATATATATATATATATATATATATATATATATATATATATATATATATATATACATATATAAATATATATATACATATATATGTATATACATATATGTGTGTGTGTGTGTGTGTATGTATATATAAATATATATATATATATGTATATGTATATACATGTGTGTGTGTGTGTGTGTGTGTGTGTGTGTGTGTGTGTGTGTGTGTGTGTGTGTGTGTATGTATGTATATATAAATATATATATATATATATATATATATATATATATATATATATATATAAATATATATATATATATATATATATATATATATATATATATATATATATATATATATATATATATATATATATATATATATATATATATATTAATTAGGGCTGTAACGATACACCAAACCCACGATTCGGTGTATCACGATTTTTGACGCTCGATTCGGTTCGTATCACGATTTTTTTTTTTTTTCGTGTGGGGTGGGAAAAAAAAGATTTTTAAACCTATTTATTAAATAACATTTGAAAAATCTTTATAAACTAAACCTCAAAGAACAATATTAACTATGCAAATTAACAATATAAATAGCCATATATAAAATAAATAAATAGCCAACGCTATATCACTTTTGTTTTCTTTGTAACAAAATACTGTTGAAAAACCAAACAGAACTAAACTCCATTGTGTAGATGGTTCAAGCATGTTAAAAATTCTTTTTCAATCAAGTTCTCTTACATTGAAAAAGTAAATTAAATGGCTACTACGGATGCTCATTTCATTAATTTTGCTAACCTACAACCGCCGCACATTAATCGGTTATTAACGGTTAACTGGTCAGAGTACTAGGCTATTAATTTTATTTTAAACAAATTGACGTGTCTATTTTGTGTTTGAAACATTAAATATTGCATTTTAAAATACTGATTTATTTTTATATGCTAGCATATTAATAACAGAACAGAACAACAGAGCATCTTCACGCACCTGCAGTGTTTAGCACAGAAGAGCAGAATAATCTAAATAAAATGAATAAAATAAATAGGACTGCCCTAAATTATTTTCCACTTAAATAATTCATTTATTTTACAAAACGAAAATACTGACTGATTCTTTTTAATAACCGGCATAGGCTGTTTTTTTCCAATCAAAAGGTTTTTCTATCCGTCAAATAAAAATCGCAGACTTCCTTAAGTTGCCCGCTCCACGGAAAATATGCCTTTATTACTATATAATACGCTGTTATTATTATAATCACAAAACCTTTTACATTTTTAATAAAAAATCATTATTTTAAAGATTATGTCTTGATATAGGCTATGATTTCCTCTCTCTCCCTCGCGGTTCAAGTGGGCGCTGCGTGATGAAAAGACAACAATGCGCTTATATGTTGACTTTTTGTAAACAGTTTTGTTGTTTAAATATGAGATTGCATTAATGTGCATACATGCATGCTTTATAAGCTGTTAAATAAAAAGTAAAGCCTATTTGTTGCGTTTATTACTCAGATCAAGGTCAACATCTGAGCTGGTTTAGCATCAACAGGTCTGTATTAAACAGCAATATTCTTCTTCCATTTTGCTTCTTTGGCAAATGTGTCTGTAGGCACAGGTTATACGTTATCATACCGCAAGTTATGCCTTGCAGTTGAACAAGGGGCCGAAAACAAGGCGCACCTCACTGCCTTTATGTTGACAAGGAAAAAAGAAGAGAAAAAGCGCGGTCCTCTTATGAAATGACTGAATCAGCTGGGTATCGATTGTGCAAAAGTGTTGCTGTCTGTGTTTTTACAATTGTAATATTTAATACTATCGTGATATTCAAGATTTGTACATTCATCCAGCTCTGGATAACTTAAAACAGCGATTAGACCTTCAGAGCGGCATTAATGCGTCCTGAAGTAAAGCAAAACAGCTATAAACTCCAGCAAGAGAGAGTGATTATATGCAGAGTCATACTTTATCTATAAATAAAGTATAACTATAGAAACTGTGTTCATCTTAACTGAAAGCTTCGTACTGTTTCCTGGCCTCACGCATCGCGCACCTGTCAGTCAGCACGTAACGTTAACTCCCAAAGGGTTAAACAGAAAGCGCACAGCATGGTTACAGAAAAGTTTCCTCTGCAGAGGAGTCGGGGCATCTGTTAAACGCCCATCCCTCTCAGCGCAGCCACATTAACAACAATGCTTTGACAGCATTGGCAATATGTCTGCCGTTGTCTGTTGTCAAGCGGGGTTACGTTGGTTTTGTTTTTGATATTCCTGACACATTCAGACGGTCCCTTACTAAGAGCTCCGTGCGAGCTCTCTCGGTTAAACGCATATTGCGAGGGCTTAAACGGAGCAGTGCTCGTAATGTCAAGCGAAAAAAAAAGTGTTTCCTCATGTTCTTCTTCAACTAGCTCAACTTTTGCAGGCACGCGTGATGTTATTGGAAAGGTAGTCACGGGGTGTTGTGATTCTCCCTTATCACACCGCGACACAGGATCGTAGATCTGAGTATCGCGATTTCGATTTCAAATCGTGTATCGTTACATCCCTAATATATATATATATATATATATATATATATATATATATATATATATATATATATATATATATATATATACATATATACACACACACACACACACACACTAAGTGTTTTGAAAAAAATAGTAAAATATTATGTACTGTCTTTAAGGCTAAGTTAAAATAAATCAGTTATTAAAAATGAGCTATTAAAACTATTATGATTAGAAATGTGTTAAAAAACCTTCTCTGTTAAATAGAAATTGGGGAAAATGTAGATAACTTATTTCTAATTACTGATTTATTTTATCTTTGCCATGATGACTGCATATAATATTTAACTAAATATTTTTCAAGACACTTCGATACAGCTTAAAGTTACATTTAAAGGTTTAACTAGGTTAATTAGGTTAACTAGGCAGGTTTGGTTAATAAGGCAAGTTATTGTATAAAAGTGGTTTGTTCTGTAGACTACTGAAAAAATAGCTTAAAGGGGCTATTAATTGTGTACCTAAAAAGATTTAAAAATTTTTGAAACTGCTTTTATTCTAGCTGAAATAAAACAAATAAGACTTTCTCCAGAAGACAAAAGATTATCAGACATACTGTGAAATTTTCCTTGCTGTTAAACATCAATTGGGAAATATTTAAAAAATGAAAAAATAAATTCAAATTCAATTCACAAAACATTTAATTAAATAAATTTGTTCAAACTATGTGGCAGCCTTAGTTTAGTTATTTGTCATTCAGTAAGAAGATATACTGTGGCACAAAAAAAAGTGCTGCAACTATTCTGGCTCCTCATTGTTTTCCTCCTCCATACTGTGTAGTGGATGTAGATCATTAAAATAGTGCACCAGTGGGCATTAGAAGCTGATATGAGGTGTGCATTGTGTGCGAGTGCTGTTAGCAGCGGTGAAGCTTTATCAGAGAAATGAGCAGATGTGAGGGCTGTCTATGTATTGATCTGCTCCTCTAAAAAGAGGTTTGTTGCTGGCTCCTGAAATCTTTCCGTAATAAGAGTGGAGCAGAAGACAATGAGAGCTTGGAGGGAGACGTGAGCTAAAAGCACTTGATTATAAATAAATAAATGAATAAAATGATTAATAAAATAATTTGTTTTAAAAGGATTTTTTAAAAGATACACTATGTACCTTTTCTGTTCTGTAGTCATATCTTTAAACATAGAATCGGGTACTCAAAATATTCTAATTTTGTGGAAATAGCATATAGATGACAAACTTAGTTCTTAATGAGCATGCAGGAAATATTGACCACATTGACCACCTTTTAAAACAACAAATCTCTGTTTATAAATATAGAAACTTTATACAAAGTAGCATATGCAAAAGTGGAAAAAGTATGTAATAAATCCTGAACCAGTCAACATTGGTGTTTTTTATCTGAATGTCTAGATATTTTCAGGTTTCTTCTTTCTTACTAAACAAGTGTCAAATTCAGAAAAAGGTTTAGTATTGAGGCCATATTAACACCTAAAGCTGTCTTTGCAGTCCAAATGAAAACCATTACAACTTAACGGTTTATCTCTCTTTCTTTTTTGGACTGTCTTAGCTGTGTTTTTCCCACCGAGGATCATAGCTGACAAATTGTCAACTTCTGTAACCGGTAATGTATTTTGTTATGTCTTATTTGCACTGAAAGCTTCAGTTAAGTTCAGTAAAAATATACATCATCATCTCAAAACGACATCATATGACTTAAATGCATTAAGCAGTATTTGAGTCCCAAAACACACTTGCAGCCAATCAGCATTAAGGGTATGTCTAGTAACTTCCATACTCTCACAGCATTATTTTTAGTATCTAGATTTTGTTAAAACACCTTCCCAAGTTCCCAACAATATGCAGTATATTATTAGTGAACACAAATATGCTGTCCACACTTCTATCTATAGAGTTTGGATAAGAGTCAGGTAGTCAGATTGAGATATTGTATTAGCAGAGTATATGCCACAGATGTAAAGGCATTCCTCAATTACAGCCAGTACACTCAAATGTCATTTGTTGTCTATTTAAGCTACTTATTTAAATTAAGCTGAAACAACATGATTTTTGAAATTTTGGGGGGGAAAACATAATAGTTTTATGTTCAACTCACTTGAATTTGTAGAAACTAATAAGTTAACTTAATTCCTTCATGTTTCCCCAAGACAAATCCTTGAAAATTGTGTGGAACCCAGCATTTTTTAGTGTAGAGGAGTTAGTTTGTAGGTCAACGACTAACTCCTCCAATAAACATCTGCAGCAAAGAGTTAATATTGACCGGATTAGACGTTCTTTCAGTCATTCAGTGAACAGCAGACAGCAGTGGCTCAACTTTAGAGACAACCCGTAATGGTGGATGACATCTGCTACGATGTCAGGAATAAAAGCCTCCTCTCAAATAAGCCATTACAACAAAAGTAAACAATAAAATCGACAAAAAAATGAAGCTAAATCAAGCCAAAATGTATTTCTGCAGCACGTTTAAAAGGAACAGCGTTTGTGTCAAATTGTTTTACAAGAAAATTAAAATACATAAAATCAATAAAAGTAGCATGCACCATATGAGAACAGAAAAAAAAGGATAGAGAAATATGTAAAACTGATCTTAAACCCTAATCAAAAGCTAGCAAAATCTAATTAATTAAGATGGTCTGGTAACAACAACAGTATGTGGCTATTAAATCGACTCAGTGATGTGATGTCCTAAATCTTTCAAAGAAAAATCACACTTTAATAGACAACGTTTCAGGGAAGTTATTTAATTTTTTTTTATTACACATTAATACATGAAAATTCTAAATTGTCGTCACATTTACATCTTCACATTTTTTAAGTCATGTCCCTAAGAGGTATTTTTAACCAAATAAAGCATGTAAAAAGGTTAAACTGCTTGTGAATTACTACAATGAAAGCAGTCTTTGTCATGTCAAGCTGACATTTGAAGTTTTAACAAGACGGTTGAATGAAATTAAGGGGAGAGAAAGAAAGAAAGCTTTTGTCTCTACGCTCTCTGAAAAACTAAGAGTGATGAGAGAATGGCGAGCAGAAGAGCGGTGGCGAAGAGGGCTCATGTACTGCATGCAAGCGGTACATTTACAGTGTGTGTCTGCCTGAAGGCACAGGCCTCCCCGCTGCCCAGCACAGCTTGTAGATCAATTAAACAGTGCTCTGCTCCCATTCATCAGCACACTAGAGTGACAGTAGTGAGCTCTTCTCTTTCTCTCTGCTGGATTCTCAGGGCAGAGAGCAGCCCCATCGCTCTGCAAACACTGCTTAATCCTGCTTACACATCTGCATGATGCCAGGCCTCCTGCGTACTGCTGGTTTCACCACAGGCCAAAACATTTGCATCAAATAAAACACATATGCAGCCATTTAGGACTGCGACTAGTTACCATGACACAGCAAACTGATCAAAAGGGACATGAAATGCATTTATAAAATGTTTTAAATATGTACATTCCAAATAAATGCAGATTTTCTTCTTGCAATTTTAATTTACAGTGTCTAATATTATTGTTTGACTATGTTGGATCTGGATATGAAGTCAGAGTTAAGGGTCTAAACACAGTTTATTTACATCTTAGTCAGACAGCCAATTGTCAAAAGGAACAAACGGTATTATGTGGGTACTCCAAAAGCATAGTTGTGGTCACAGGCAGTGGTTGATGCAGGCAGCAAACAGTAAAAACAAAGTGTCAGGAAACATGGTAAGGCTAGGCAAGGGTATGCTTTGTAATGTTACAAACAAACAAGACTCAGCAAAGTACGTGTATGAGCTGTTTATATGGTCCATCTGATAAATCCACCATGAGCTTCCAGCTGTGTGTGTGTAATCAGGAACTGGTGTGTCTGTGGTGCATGATGGTAGTTGTAGTTCGTTAAACTGGCAAATGTGTGGGTCTCCAGTGATCTGCACAGGCTAGCTCGCTAGTAATCATGACATGATCAAATATATTAATATAAATTTTATAAAAGGATGCCTCCGTAATGAGAATAACAAACAATGTATATGCGCAATTTGCATATTATTGTTCACACTTCATTTCAAGGTATAATTCTCACTGTTAACTATGACATTTGCCTCAATAAACTCGCAATTTGCTGATTTTTATTAATTAAGGTAGAAGATATGTTTAGGTATCAAGGAGAATAAGGAATTTAGACTAAGTTCATGCAGAATGTACTTTACAAGTACTAATAAACAGCCAGTGTCTTAATAACGGGCAGATAATAAGCAACTAGTTAATAGTGGAAATTGGCACTTAAACCATCCCTGCTGAAAAAAACAGCTTAAACCAACCTAGGCTTGACCAGCCTTGTTTTAGAGGGGTTTCGGCCATTTGCATTCAATATGTCTGTTTAAGCTGGTTTAGGCTAGGCTGGTCAAGCTGGTTTTAGCTGGTCATCTCCCAGCCTAACTGTCACCGACTCGGTCCCAGTCATTCCCCTCACTGGCCAGCAGAGGCCGCCATCTCTGGACTTCTAGCATTACATCATCCACTTACGCTGATTGTGCACACACCTGATCTGAATCTAGTTAATGACCCACGTACCTCTTATAAGCCGCACTCAAACACTCAGACAGTGCGAAGTCTTGTTTAGCCCCGGCCAGCATTACTGAGGGTTATTCCCTGCCTGATCTCTTGTGTACAACTCCAGCCTGTTTCTGACTCTGCTTCGCCTTCTGCCTGCCTACGACCCAAGCCTGATACACGGACTCTGATACTCGCTGCCTGCCCACGACCCAAGCCTGATATACGGACTCTGATACTCGCTGCCTGCACTCGACCCAAGCCTAATACACGGACTCTGATTCTTGCAGCCTGCCTTTGACCCATCTACATCACCTGCTTCAGCTGGGTTTTTCTTCGTCAAAAAGAAGGACGGTAGTTTACGCCCCTGCATCGACTACAGAGGATTGAACGAAATAACCGTAAAGTACCGTTACCCCTTACCACTAGTTCCAGCAGCCCTTGAACAGCTCCGCCCAGCCCAATACTTCACTAAATTGGATCTCTGCAGTGCTTACAACCTTGTTCGTATCCGCCACGGAGATGAGTGGAAAACCTGTTCTCTACCATTAATGGCCACTACGAATACCTTGTTATGCCCTTCGGCCTAGCTAACAGTCCTTCCGTGTTCCAGGCATTCATCAATGAGATATTTCGAGACATGCTCAACCAGTGGGTCATCGTGTACATCGACGACATCCTAATTTACTCCAACTCCTTACCGGAACACATTCAGCATGTCAGAGCAGTGCTAAAACGCCTCGTCCAGAACCAATTGTATGCCAAGATCTCTAAATGTGAGTTCCATCAGACCTGCATCTCATTTCTGGGCTACATTATCAGTCCCGAGGGAGTCGCAATGGACCAACAGAAGGTCGACTCCGTCACCCAATGGCCTCAACCCGAAACCATCCGGCAGTTACAACGTTTCCTGGGATTCGCCAACTTCTACAGACGGTTCATCAGGAACTTCAGTTCAGTAGCTGCTCCTCTCACAGCCATGGTTAAGACCAACAATGCCCGCCTGAAGTGGAACTCGGACGCCATTAAAGCGTTTAACCAGCTCAAAGCCCGTTTCTCAAGTGCACCCATTCTGTGTCATCCGAACCCTACTCAACCTTTCATTGTTCATAGCACCCATTCAATGGGACATCGAGCATGAGATCACGCAGGCTTCTGATCAAAACCCCACTCCGCAGGCATGTCCCGAGAACAAGATCTATGTGCCCCCTGTGTTCCGTGAAAGACTGATTGCAGAAGTACACAATCATCCCAGTTCCGGTCATCCAGGCAGCACTGCAACAGTTCAATTGATCAAATCACGCTATTGGTGGTCATCCATTAATAAAGACGTGATCAACTTCCTCAATAAATGTTCCCCCTGTCAAATGGCTAAACATTCCCGTCACCGTCCAGCTGGTCTGCTTCAACCCTTAGAGGTTCCCCGTCGTCCATGGTCACACATAGCCATCGACTTTATCACGGATTTACCCCAGTCACAGGGGAACACCACCATCCTCACGGTCGTGGACCGTTTCTCTAAGGCCTGTCGACTCATCGCCATACCCAAATTACCCACAGCCCTAGAAACAGCAGAGCTCCTATGCGAGTATGTATTCCGCTATTATGGTCTTCCTGAAGACATTGTTTCAGACCGAGGTCCTCAGTTCACATCCCGACTATGGTCCGCCTTCTTCAAGAATCTTCAAGTGAATATCAGTTTGACTTCGGGCTACCACCCTCAGTCTAACGGACAAACAGAACGCCTAAACCAGGAGATCGGTCGCTTTCTACGCACCTACTGCCATTCTAACCAAGCAGATTGGAATAAGTTTCTCATGTGGGCTGAGTATGCGCAGAACTCCCTGAGAAAGGCATCTACAGGTCTGACTCCGTTCCAATGCGTACTTGGTTTCCAACCTCCTCTATTTCCCTGGTCAGGTGAGACCACAGAACTCCCAGCAGTCGACACCTGGTTCAAAAAATGCGAGGAGGTATGGAACGCAGCTCACACCTATTTATCACACGCCATCCAAAGGTTCAAGGAGCAAGCCGACCGTCACCGTCGTCCTGGTCCCACGTATTACCCAGGACAATGGGTGTGGCTATCCACTCGAGACCTACGATTGAAACTACCCTGCAAGAAGCTCAGTCCCAGGTACGTGGGTCCATTCCAAATAGAAAGACAAATATCACCTGTTTCCTTTCGACTGACACTCCCTAACCATTATCGCATTTCTCCCACTTTCCATGTTTCCCTGCTCAAGCCTGCTGTTGGTCCAGCTGAGGCGGATAGGGAGGTGGCAGCCGGTGAACAGGGTCCCCCGCCTCTCATGATCGACGGAGAGGAAGCCTATCAGATCCACGAGATCCTGAGATCCAGACGCCGGGGTGGTCAACTACAATACCTAATCGACTGTGAGGGGTTTGGCCCGGAGGAAAGATCATGGATCAACCGTAAGGACATTCTTGACTCAACTCTGTTGGATGAGTTCCACTTGCAGCATCCAGATATGCCGGCCCCTCGCCCCCATGGAAGACCCCGGCGTCGAGACTCTTCTCACTTCAGCCTTTCGTTGGGGGGGGCTCTGTCACCGACTCGGTCCCAGTCATTCCCCTCGCTGGCCAGCAGAGGCCGCCATCTCCGGATTTCTAGCATTACATCATCCACTTACGCTGATTGTGCACACACCTGATCTGAATCTAGTTAATGACCCACGTACCTCTTATAAGCCGCACTCAAACACTCAGTCAGTGCGAAGTCTTGTTTAGCCCCGGCCAGCATTACTGAGCGTTATTCCCTGCCTGATCTCTTGTGTACAACTCCAGCCTGTTTCTGACTCTGCTTCGCCTTCTGCCTGCCCACGACCCAAGCCTGATACACGGACTCTGATACTCGCTGCCTGCCCACGACCCAAGCCTGATATACGGACTCTGATACTCGCTGCCTGCCCTTGACCCAAGCCTGATACACGGACTCTGATTCTTGCAGCCTGCCTTTGACCCATGCCTGGTAAATCACTCTGTGTCTGTTTGCCGCCAGCCTTGAAACCTTTCAGACTACTGTTGATGTGTGTTTGCACCTTGGTGCATATTGTGTGTTTGAGTGAGAGCTTGATTAATAAATACTGCATAATGGATCCCTCCGTGTCAGTCTCCTCGTTACACTAACCAGCTAGGACCAAGCTGAAAATCGCTGAGAACCAGCCTAAAAATGGCCAAAACCCCTCTAAAACTAGGCTGGTCGACTAGCTAAAACCAGCCAACCAGACTAGGCTGGTTTAATCTGTTTTTTTAAGCAGGGAAAGCAGGCTATTTTTTTTTAAATGATTAATCATAATTAAACCTCTATTGCACAGTGCCAATGAGTAACATGCTATTCTCTTTAGATGTGTTACATAAAAGAAAAGAACACAATATTAAAGTGAAATAGTTTCTCGTGATTTGCTGTAAAATGTATATATTTCATAACAACTCTGAGATATTTAGTATTATAATAAATATGTATATGTAGCATGTCTGGCATTCAGCTGGTGGTGCTGCAGTTTAAATATTTAAATGATAGATATAGGAGAAGGTTAGAGTTTCGTTGCTGTTCACAGTTGAGTCGCTCTCGTAAAGACATTTCAGCAACTCATTGTTACCCTAGCAACCCTGAACAACAAACGGTCCCACCCATATTCTCAACTCAGGCTAATTCAAATAAGTAAAACATTAGATGTAACAATAAGTATAAAATCACCAAATGAAGTGAACTACTCATTCACGTGTCACAAATATGACAATGGTAATGTATTTGGTGTTTGTGGTATAGAACTGCTTTGCTGCTGCTGCTTTGATTATTATGGCAGAGTCAGTACAGGGACTTGTTAATGCCAGTATATTCACAGACATGCTGTCTCAGAATATAACACACTGCTACTGCAAACATAACCCCCGTAGCAGATCTAAACACAGAACAAGTTTATTGGCTGACATAAAACCAATCTCCTGTAAGAGCAGATTAGGTGACCCACAGTATCAGACTGTGCATGTATAGAGTTTCATGATTTTCAAAAAACTTTGTATTTGTCTTATTCTATAAAAGGTCTGATAATCATATTGTTCTCATTTAAAGTTGTATTATTTAGTTCAGAAAATACAATTGGTCAAAATAACAATGGCTGTTTCTCAATATCAAGTACGCAAAGTTCAGACTCGCCAATATGAGGTGTCAAAATGAAGTGTTTCTTTGCTGCACTGCGATGCCGTTGCGGACAATTCGGTATCGGTTCAGTAATAATTATAACCGGTTATTATGTACTGATGTCATTTATCTCTTATGCGCTCTGTCGCCGTAGCTTACTATAGCGAGGGAGACGAGCGCAAAAAAGTACAATGCTTCTTAACTACTTAAAAACGCAGAAACTGTGCACAATTTCACTGCATGTGTGTTTGCTAGGCAGTCTTTCACTAACACAGCAGAAACCTCTTTTCTGTTGAGCGAGTGACCAATCAAAGGGGTGATTCAGACTCAGAAATCGAGCAGGATTTTAATTTAAATTTGTTTATTTGCTATAAATCCTCATGTTGTTTAAATGTACAGTTTAAATATCTGACTGTTTGGATCAAAGCAGTGGTTACCAACCTTTTTCTAACTGCCAGGGGGGGGGTGTGTGTGGGGCGGGGGGGGGGGGGGGGGTGGGGGGTGGTGGGTTGAAATAATAATAATAATAAACATGAATCCACTGTATACTCATATGGAACTTTATTAGCACATTGCTCCAACATTACAATGCTTTTATAAAATTAGGAAGTAATAACTTTATTAACACATTGCTACAACAATATAACATATAATAATATCAAAAACTGTCCGTAACGTTAACTCAATGGAGCCCTGAGCTTGTTATTTTGCAAGGAGATGGTGCCATCTGGGGGTAATGGCAGAAAGAAGATTGCCGAAAAGAGCGTGTGCATGTCTAGAACGTGCTGACGTGAGACGTCTGCTTTAGCCAATCAGAACAGTCAGACGCATTCACATCCGCGTGGTTTATGAGAATAAAAGCCTTTGACTATTTTTCCAGACACATTTAGCTGCTAGAAATTAGGCAGATAATGTTTATATGGTCATCTTAATGCCAACCGTGTAAATAATTAATCGATAAGATGCTTATGATAAGCCATTGTTTGTTTACCTTCAAGCTTTGCGTGTGCCCGTGAAACAGCCCGTGAGCGCCAGCACACACACACATATGTACATCTCGGCATGGGAAAGTGTTTTTCTATATGTTTTCATCGAAGTTATTCACAATAGTAATCCATCCACAGAGTTTGTGATGTAGTCAAATGTTTACAAAAACAAGCACAGCCGTTTAGAGGTCATTTCTGGTTAATGATGCCAGAATTACCAGTGTTTTGGAATCGATGTGTGAATTCTCTTTTCCGAAAAAATTCCGTAACGTCCTCGCCTATGTGAACAGCTTTTTTTTTATTTACCAGTAAAGTCATTCCGGAAATTTTCCATATATTAACCGGTATCACTGTGTGAAAGGGGCTATTGACACCCCCAGTGTGTTTTGCTTATGTCCAGTCTACTCCTTTGCCTTGTTTTGGTGGCTGTCACTGCAGAAAACCCCGCTTCACACAAGTAGGTAGTTGGAAATGGCAACAGGGTTTTCAACGCTGTGTTAGCGATCTCTGGGTATTCTGCCATGACTTTAATCCACCGGCAGAGTTGTTGTCTCGAACACTGTTTTAAGGTGTTTTTTAATGTCTTCTTGCACAGACATGCTGGATTCAGCTGGTTTGTTGACAAATGGGTCATGTATCCATTCCTTGGCCGTTTATGGGTCCTTTGAGGTTGGAAAGTAGCGGCCCAGGGGTTGGGGACCACTGGATTAAAGGACAAAATTTTATTACAAATAAATATAAATATATTTTTTTACATTTAAATACAGGAAATGATGGGCTGGCGACGCAGTGGCGCATTAGGTAGTGCTGTCACCTCACAGTAAGAAGGTCGCTGGGACGTTGGTTCGAGCCTCGGCTGAGTCAGTTGGCATTTCTGTGTGGAGTTTGCATGTTCTTCCTGCGTTTGCGTGAGTTTCCGGGTGCTTCGGTTTCCCCACAGTCCAGTCAAGATATGCGGTACAGGTGAATTGGGTATGCTAAATTGTCCGTAGTGTATGAGTGTGTGGGTGAATGAGTGCGTGTGTATGCTTCCCAGAGATGGGTTGCAGCTGGAAGGGCATCCGCTGCGTTAAAACGTGTTGGATCAGTTGGCGGTTCATTCTGCTGTGGTGACCCCAGATTAAAAAAGAGACTAAGACTAAAAGAAAATTAAAATCTAAAATTGTGTATGGAAAGCATCGTCAATGCACTGTGATCCACCGAGATGTAGAATTGAACCAAATTGATGGCATGATAATCAAAACTGAACCGAACCATGAGACCAGTGTAGGTTCACACCTCTACTTGCCAAGCTTAGACTTGGAAGATTGAACTCCCGAGGAATCGAGGACACGAGTCAGGTACTTGTTGAAATGGAAGAGCAGTGTACTTTATAACGTCACTTACATTACCATGGATTCTGCGAACCTGCGACCCAGCGACCTTCTTGCTGTGAGGCGAAAGCACTACCTATTGCGCCACTGCATCACCGGCCTTATAATTAATATTATATAATGATTATAAATCTATATTTTTGATTAAAGAAAATGTAAACATAAATTACTATTAATGTGAAGTAAATTTTTTTACTATACACAGACTTGTGTCTTTGATTATCAAATTTAATAAACGGTACATTATACATGTATAAAGTACAACACAGTAACATAATTAAAGACAATTCTAAAACATAACAAAATAAAAACCGCCAAAATAATATACCTGAGAACAAATAATAGATTTAAATTACCAAAAACTGTCCGTTTTTAACTGCAATGGACAGATGCAATCCAGCGGTACATCTGTGATGGACTGACCGATTAAAGTTGCTCTTGGCAGGGGAGGTGACGACGATGCTCCCGCAGACAGGCTAAAATTGGCTGAGGCACATAGTCAAAGACGCACTATCTTTGTAAATAAATTGCCAATTCAAGTTTAAAACAGCTACATTCTGCCTGAAAACTCCAAATACTTTATTTTGTAACACAATAGTAATTTTTTTAAAACAAAATATTAGCTGCAATGCATTGTGGAATACCTGCATTTTGAAAGTTTGCACAAGTCACGTATCGATGCGTGGCAGGCACTTCTTTCCAGGGGTTTCAGTACAGCGTAACCGCTACTACGTCATCGAGTGGGTGTGGCCAATCTGTGAATTTGCATAGGTCACAGATTATGCACAGATTGTTAAAACAGCCTTTTGTTTAAGATACCTGTAGGCGATCGCAGAAGTTTCGTGCCCAATACCTTTTATATGCAGTACTTTAAAATAGCTGTTCTGATACCTCTCAGATTACATTAATACTGTTATAACTTAAAATACCCGTCCTGATGCCAGGTGTTTCGTGTCTGATAGTTATTCTATTATATACAGTAACATCAGATACCTGTCCTGATCCCAGGTGTTTCGTGTATTAACACTTAAATAATAGTTAACATCAGACACCAGTCCTGATCCCAGGTGTTCTGTGTATGATTACTAATCGAAAAATAGAAAATAAATATTTGTTCTGTTAATTAACTTTTCAGAAAAAAAAAATTTGAAAAATGAACCATGGTTTATTACAGAAAAATGTGGTATTTATTTGTTTAAACAGGACTGATTACCATATTTTAAACAACAAAAACATGGGTAATCTAATGTACCACAACCATCATTATTATTTTGTGGTTCACCATGGAAGTACAAAAGCCCTGAGACTTTATTGTTGTACAACCATGTTGAATTTTCAGAAAAACAGAGCAAAACAGAGTAAAACAAATAGCTACAAATGAAGTTTTTTACTTCTTGTGGTCGGCTGTTTTTGCTAATTAAATCATTAAAATAGAACATTATAAAAAACAAAACATAACCCGTATGATTGTTTTTTCCTTTGTTATCTACCACAGTAGGTTTTTTATCCACCAGAGCTAATGATCCTATATTTGAAATGACCACGGAAAAAAAAAAAAAAAAACCTGTACTGCGCATGATCTGTGACCTCTTAGATTGTTGTTTTTTTATTTTTAGGGGGCGTTACCTAATCACAGACCGAGCCTTCATGTAATGAAACCCCTGGAATTTAGAGCATGTGATCGATGCGTCCTCAACAAAAGGGATAGAGCAAGTACACATCCGAGAATTTTATCCGTACTTGGCAAGATGTGAACAGTATTTCTGCCATGGTTGATGTTTCGCGAGAACACAAAAACGCAAGTACAGACAAGAACGCATATTGAGAAACAGCCAGTGTTTTCATTTGTTGTGATTGACAATCAGGATTATTTTAAAAACTAATTTAGTATAAACAACATGGAAAACTATTTTTTTTGCTGTTGTTATTTATGCAAATATGCTTTAAATAATGTTTTTGTAAAGTATAGAATTTGACAAATCACATTTTTTTTGGAAAATTGTAATCTCCCTTGGAATATATATTCAACTGGTCTGAATAGTTTGTGCGGAATAATGTTTACTGATTATACTCACATGAGGATCCTTCATTCAGACTTCAGTGCTTCACAGTCTGAAGCATTTAGATTATTCTAAGAAAGCCTGTTCTACAAATCTGGATAGATTTAAGTGTTCAGAAACAGCTGACCTGACAGGAAAAGATGAAATATTGCGCTTTCAGCTTTGTTTGAGCCAGATACTCCTGGGAGGAAAGATCTCCATCCAGCTTGCTCCCAATTACATCTTCAAACTCATGCCAGTGAAAGAATGAACGCTCTGAAGCAAACAATGTGAGGGGGGAAAAAAGGGAAGAAAAGAAATAGATTAGGCTAATTCTGACTTGATGCACCAGAAGTGTTTGAAATGGACCGGAGGTAAGGGGCAAAAAAGGCAAGTGCTTGACATGCCAGGCAAATGTCACAGCGTTTTTAACCCGGGGAATGGAAAGTGTGCGAAAGACCAGCGAGAGACCACCGCCACAGATGGTATCCAGCGGCCTGCGAAATGTCAATGGGTTTTAACCTCGTTTGACAAAAGCGGAGCATATCCTCCCAGAGTATGATCCTTCAGTAAATGTCAGGGAGGCATTTCAGCATTTCTCGCCGTCTCTAGAGGCATAGCATACAATACACAGCAACAACACGGCCAGCGCCAACCACTGTAAATAGATTTAGTTGTGTAGTCATAGCATGCAAAGGAAGCCTGCAAAAATGCATTTAAGCTTTAGGTACAGGCTTAAGGTCGGAGAAGGGTGCATTTCTGCAATATCTTATTGCATGTGGAATAAATGAGTGTTTGATGGACTGTGATAATAGAGTCTATAAATAACTACTCCCATCTGTTCATCTATCAGCCTGCCTCATGGCAACATGTATTAGACAGCCCTTTGCTCCAAGAATCTAAATGTTGTGCTCTTTAACTTGAGGAAAATATGTGTATCATTACTATTTGCATTCGTTTAGCATGATAAACCATATGCTCAAAGCAGTCTTGTAAGGGCAGATGAATTATCAAATGCAGATAATGTGTCAGCAAATCACAAAATTTAGTTTTAACAATGGAATTTACATTATAGGAGGAATGTCACATAATTTGGAATATATATAAGATGAGATATGCAACGTTGAGTTGGGATTAAAGTTGACCTGAAACTCCATGTAAAAAAACACATGAGATTTGTGAAGATACTGCAGAATTCAACTATAATAGAGTTAAAGTTTATCATCTGCGTGTGTTTTAAAGGGCCATGAAACCCCCCACTTTCGGTTCAAGTCTACCTTGATATTTTTTCAAAAAATGCATCATAATGGGCGTGGAGCTCTGCGATCGGAGGCAGGAGTGGGCGTGGCCAGCAGAGCAAGGGAGAATGAGAGGAGCGGACAACTGTTGTCAGTTGGCTCACAAAATAAGACACAAACCGTGAGGAGACCCATGAGTTTACAAAGTTAAAATGCAAAGAAATAAACAATATTTAATGCCCGGGTACATTTGTTATTCGTAATTTCATACACACAAAACCACAATTTTTATAATTATAAAGAAAATAAAGATAATCGAGTTCATATAAACACTATAAATGAGGACTTCTCCCTCAATCCCCGGGTCTGAATGCAGACTCAGTGCAGCACGTCTCTTTTCCTGTCTATTTCTACCATTAGCCCTGCTGGTAATCTGAAGGATTTAGGCCAGGGCTGCCCAAACTCGGTCCTGTAGGGCCGGTGTCCTGCAAATTTTAGTTCCAATCCCAATGAAATACACCTGAACCAGCTAATCAAGCTCTTTCTGAGTATGCAAACAATGCAGGACACCAGCCCTCCAGGACCAAATTTGGGCAGCCCTGATTTAGGCGAACACAGCAGCACGGCGATGTGTCTAAAGGTCTAAATGTGTACGAACTGAAGTGATAAAAGATAAAGTCATTTTAAATTATTTTAAACCCGAAAGATGAAATTAGCTGACAAAAGCACAAAATGATCTAGTTTTCCCCACAATTAAAGCTAGCAGGTGCTAACATTGTGTTAAGTGATGCTCAACACACAAATCTGTTAAAATCTCAAAAAAAAAAAAAGTACTCAAAGGGTTCTTGAACCTTTAAGGCTTGTGACTGTGAAGAGACTTAAACGCATTTAAAAATGCATAAAGAATTTTATTGACGATTAATTTGGTTGATGAATGTTGATGTAATAAATGCAATGCAGCGGTAATTTACACTTGATGACTCAAGTTCTGTACCCGAATACTGTTAGACTCTCCCCAGAAAACCATAAAAGCACTACTTATGTCACTTTAATATTTGCTCCATTGTGTTTACATATGACTGTAGTTTGTTTATCATATGTTTATAATAAATTGCATTAAATATATTTATATTTTACTCCCCTACAAAATAATTCCAAATTAAATGACTTTCCAAATAGAGCTATTTAAATTATCTGTTTAAATTACATTTCTATTGCAATATGTAATGACAGAAAAAAAAAATACTGCAATATCAATTTTTTTCAATATATTCAGATCGTGACTTTGATTTGTGTTTGGGAATGTTTTAAAAGAAAGTCTGAATATGAAGTCAATGTTTGGCATTGCACATTTCTGTTTGCATATCCACTAAAGGGCACTGGCTGCATTTTTGCAAATCTGAAATACATTAGTAGGATGCATTTTGTTGTATGTTTCAGATACACGCCATTCTTGTACACGTTCATGAGAAGGAGAAGCCTGTTAGATCACCGAGCCAACCAATGAGCCCTTAAACACTAAAACACTTTATAGTGTTTTTAAAATCAAACATAGGAGAAAAGTGCACTGACATCATAGCTTTACCTTGATTTTACATTGCTTTATGTCTCTTGTAGAACCATGTTTCATCAGACTCCTGCCCACATGCTCTGCATCAAAAGTACAACAATGTACAAAATGAGCAACAGAGCAAACTGACCACAGCAGAAAAGCTATCCATATGGAGATAGATGAGATGAATTTGATTACCAATCACAGGTATCGTTAAATTATTTATTTATTTATTTATTTATTTATTTATTTATTTATTTATTTATTTATTTTGGTGCTGTGCAAAGAACTGCGTGAAAAAGTAGAAACAAAATAATAATATGGCTTTGATAATAATAATAATAATAATAATAATAATAATAATAATAATAATTTTAACTGAAAAAAAGGCTTGCCCTTGAGGAAATGAAACTATTGTACATTTTGTCAATTTAGTGGCTAATTTGTGCAAATTGTACGATTTTAAAAAGGAGGCGTGACACTCAACGCCACTCCTTAACTCAACAGTATGGGAGATGTGCAAATTGTATTAAATTGTATAAATGAGATGTACGAATTACTGTGAGATTG
The DNA here is from genome assembly GCF_052040795.2 of Danio rerio. NCBI lineage: Eukaryota > Metazoa > Chordata > Actinopteri > Cypriniformes > Danionidae > Danio > Danio rerio. The sequence goes on from NC_141029.1 coordinate 12,685,821, forward strand.
TGAGCTTTTACAGGGTCTTGGAAATTGAACCCATGACCTTTCTGTTGCTAGTAGTTGTTTGAGTTTACTTACACAAGAAATCAGCAAAAATTCGCACATAAAGCAGCCTTAATCATCTTGAAGTTCAAATAGTCTTGCAAAAGCACCAGAAATGTGAAGGTCATGGGTTTAATACCCAGGAAATGCATGAACTAATTTCTTTTCACGTATATTTGAAACGATATGCGAGACGCCAATGGATTAAAGCATGAATGTGTATTATTTGAACATTTTAAATATTTTATTTCTTTCAGTTTATACCAGAAGCTCACATAGTCACTGCTGGATTGCAAAAAAAAAAAAACTGAGAAAATGACACAAATTGAGAAGCAATTGGTCAAAGGATGTCATGACCTGTGGTAATGGATCAGCATGTCAGACATATCAGACTACCTCTCGCTATCAGCAGATGTTAAATGCCTCTGCTGCAAATGTCTTTCTCCTTGTGTAAGGACATCAGTCTGTCTGAGGCTGAGCTGCAGTGTGGCTCTCGTATACTTTTAACATCTTCAGGAAAAGAAAAAAAAGACGAGCCAAGGATCTTTTACATTCTCTGTCTCGCCCTTTGTTGGTTATGTCAAAGCCTTGTTGTTTGGGGTGTAATAGCTGAATCTAGGCGGGTATCAGTTAACAGACAGACACACACACAGAGATGCATACACACACAAGGCCAGGGATGTTGCGGCCAATGCTGAGATGGCATTGTATTTCAGAGAACGCTGTAAACAGCACTTTTCAGAACAGCCAAGAACAGCAACACTGACCTCAGACAATACGGCACAGCCAGAAAGAAAAACTGCTTCACTTCTCTACTTAAATGTTAATGCATTTGGCAGACGCTTTCATCTAAAGTGACTGCATTAAAGGTATACATTTCATTAGTTCATATATTCTCTGGGAATTTAACCCATGACCTTGTTGTTGTTAGCGACATGCTAGGCTAGTACTGTTTACTTATATTGCTAGGAAGGTATATTTAGCAAATATGCAAAGGAGGAGCAACCTTAAAAGTCTTGCATGGCTCTAGCGATCCCAAGGTCATCAGTTCAATATCCAGGGAATGCATAAAGTGATGTGTATACTTGCGTATGTGTATAATGTTAATGTGATGTGTAAAAAAAAACGTGTAATTAAAATGTAATAAAGCTAGAGTTTGACATATCAGTATTCAAACATTCTATATCGAGAGTTTCATCTGAGAGCAGTTGTAAACTTGGCATATGCAAGGTTTTTTTTTAAAGAAATCTGTGCTTTTAAACCAAATGAAGACAGCAAAAGTCAATGATTCATTTTAATCATTAAGTTTAAATGTTTTCTCTTCCAAAATAGTATATATGTTTCCTAAAATGGAGTAGATTTTTTTTTAAAATAGGGGGTAAGTTATTGTTTTTTTTTCTCCCGACATTTAAAAAGTACTTATTTTAGAGCAGTAATCACAGTACCGTGATATTTTTACCCAAGGTCATCAATACTGTCAGAAACTTATACCGGTCCATGCCTAGTTTCTGCTAGAGTTTCAGGCATTGATGTTATTAGTTACAGTTAAAAAGTAAGCCATAGATCACTGCTGAGTGACACAGCAGTTGCCGAATCTCAGAATGATCCTCTTTGGTTACATTTTCTGCAATCGTTTGCATAGCTTGTCAGTGAACTCTGGCTCTAAAAGGGAACTGCAGGAGATTTAAAGCTGAATATGGAGCCAGCTTTACTGCCAAAATGCGCATGAATATTGAATTTGATTAATTTACCTGCTATAATTTCCATTTTAACACCTAAAATAATATTACTTTACTATTTAAATGTGTAATATTTAACCACCAAATGAAACTTACAGCTTTTTTTTAAATAATTTGAAATGTAAAGTAAGATTAGAGGATATGAAAATGGAAATGTAACCTGAATGATGGGTGGATGGGTCAAGTTATGATTCATAGTTGTGCCGTTAGCACCAGCTCACCCAAAAAAGCCTTCCGCATTGAAATGTGCAAAAGATGCTGAGAAAAAAAGTCTTCAGCAGGTCTTGAAATTCAGAAAACCTGCCGACACAGAAACGAACAAAAAAAAAGACATGTAAATAAAAAATAAGAAAAGGCTGTTTCTCTTAACAGTTTTGAGCAACTGTGGAAGCCAACAAAAATGTTGTTTTCCTGTATACTTCCCCTTTTGTAAATTGGTCAGACAAACAGCCAGTCCCACACCTAAACTTAGATAACTAGTTGACCATGTTCTGATACCACACTTTTAATAAAAGTCTTTGGCTAATCTACAACTTCCTTTTAAAAAGAAGTGTCTTGAGGACTAAATTCCTATGTAAGAATGCATGTGAAAGGCATGTGAGACGCAAGACTGAAAGAGTAATGGCTGAAAATTCAGATTTGACAAATATAATAATGCAAAAACAAAACAAACGTGATCTCTTACTATAATGTTTTGATGATTTGACTAAAAATAAAAGCTCTGTGAAGCATAAAAACTTAATTATAAAAGTATCGATTTTTTATTGCATTACAGTGGTCCGTCGCCATATTACAGTTCGGCTTTCGAGGTCTTGCAATTTTGCAGATTTTTTTTTGTGCAGTTTGACATGCTTTTTTACAGTGCATTGTGTTCTGCGTTCTGATTGGCTGTAGACCATTGTCAGTTAAGTTCCGCCATGCCGTGTCTTCTGTACAGAATGTGTTTAGCTTGCAAAATTTACATAAATCTTTGATTGCTAGCCATGTGACTCTGAAGTGCTGTACTGTATGCTTGCAAGATTTCTCCCCAACAGACCCCACAATGTTGACGAAACATTCTGCACCCTCAAAAGCACCCATGGTAGCACCCAAAAAGCAGAAGACGCTAACCAAATCACACAAAAAGTTGGACTTCTGGAATGGCTAAAGAAAGGTAGAAGTAATGCAAGTATTCAAGCAAGAGAAAATTCTTTGAAAACGTTAATACCCATCTAGGAAAAAGAGTCTAGTGAGGGGTTTTACAGCCTTAAAACATCTACAGTATAATAATAATTGTAAAAAATAAAGCTGACTATTTTTAGAACAAAACTCCCACGATTAATGAGGGACCAAGGTATTTCACATTACAAATCAAGCCCATATAAACACAACAATGAAAACTGTATGGAAGCTATGATTTACAGTAAATGAATAGTTCACCAAAATCTTTACACTTTACTCAATTTTACTCTTCCTTTACTTGTTTAAACCTGCTGGGAAGAATGCTGTGAATTTGTAACCATTGATTTCCATAGTATTTGTTTTTCTACTATGGAAGTCGATGGGTTTTCATCTTACTTCAAAATTTCTTATTTTGATCTTATGTATATTTCAAAGGTGTGGCCCATTGAAATATCATATTTTAAACTTTAGTTGATGAGTAATGTACCTGTGTGAACATAAACAACAATCGCTTAATGTAATACGCTTAAAGTTCAATGTAAAGGAAGACATTGGCTTTTACAGATTTAGCTTAGCAAAGCCTACAGCGAACGAAGTGTGGGGACTACAAAAAAATACATCCAGGCTAGTGATATCACACGGGCTTCCAGTTACATGCATTCACCAAGCAGACACCTCGCGCAGCAACAGGGTGTAGCTAGAAGCACTGCAATGTTATAGCAGAGAAAGCTAAAATGCTGTCTAAACGCTGCTACTTCCACAGAGCTTCTTCTGTTTCTGTATTTGGGCTTCCAAAGGACATGACACAAAGACAGAGGTGCTTGCAGTTTAATTTGAATTATGTTCAAGAGAATTATAAAAATATATATAGCTAGCATTTGACAAAGGAGAACTTCCAGAATCTCCCCCAGTTCAGTGCTGGGTTCGGCTAAAAACTCCTCCAACCGACGAAGCTATGGATTGTGAGCCGCAACTAATAAGTGTTTTATTTGTTAAAATTAATCAATTACATGCACAAGTTTAGCACTAATGGTATATTTTAGTGAGGATGTATATGAGGATGTAAACAATGGCAAATGCTGTTTGGTACTGCTATCAATTTAGCTACAAGTTCTTATTTATCAGTCAAATCGCTGTAAACACCCACTATCTTCACAGCGCTGCAGTGTCTCTCTATGCAACCGCTTTCAGTCTCCCACTATGCGCCCGTTTTTTTTTGCGTTCTACATCTCAAATAACAAACTCGCAAAAAAAAATGTGTACGTTTAATATTACTTACACATGCTTATTCTAAACATATGTGAAAGACACTTATCAGATAATATTTTAGAGAGCAAGCCTGAGGTTCAACTGTGTCCTCTTCGTTTTCTATCTGATTTAGGCAAACTGAAACAAAAGTGACAAAGTTTACACAGCGCAAAAGCATACACCTGTAGTGGCATGATATAGTGACATGGAGCCAATCCAGCAATTACAGAACATTATTTTAGCTGACCAATCAGAGCCTCTTTCAGAGGAACTAGGATATATGACAGTCGTTTTCATCTTAGCGGAGTAGCTGTATATAATCAAAGTTAGGTATATAAAAAAATAACATGATTTTCTATAAGTGCAGCATGAGCACACATTGATTTATATCTTTTAAACACAAACAAGCCTTAAAAATACACTCTGGACTAGCCCTTTAAAGGTTTGAAACCACTTGAGGGTGAGTAAATGGTTCATTTTGGGCGAACTACCACTGTAAAGCACTGGCATTTATTGATAAAGCTATTAACTGCCGGAAAATACAGGTATACATGGCCAAACATAAATTCCCTTCATTCTATGTGGTGGTGCTGAACTTATAAAACCCATTAGGCACTGATTACACTAATGTTTTACTCTTCAGTTCATTGTATCACTAAAAAAAATCTTTTTTTGTGTGTCTTTGGAATAAAAAAAAGTCAGAAATATGAAAATGCCAGCAAATCCATTTAAAATAGGTTAATCAAAATGCACATCCCGTTATAATTATGAGTAGGAACTTTCTAGGAGACGAGCAAAAGCAAAGGTGCAGTCCAGAACTGAAATGAACCCAAGAACAAACACAAGCTCAAAGTAGTTCATCAGGGAACATTTCTGAGACCATATTTACTGTGTGCAGGACTCTAAGCTACTTACCGCTTTTGTTTACACAGAGAAAGAACATGAAAGAAGATAATGGAAATACCTCAGAGGCATGAAAGGGGCATGGTCATTGTCTTTGATTTGGGCATTAGGGATGGAAAATTAATTGTTACACTTCACCAAAGGAGTAAACTGAACTCTCTCTTCTTAAAAAAAAAAAAAAAAAAAAAGATTAGCAAGGCTTTTAATGTAAATATTAACACCTCAGCTTTGTTACCCTAATAAAACAACGGACACTCTGATACTGTTTTTAATGTAGAGCGAAATATGAAATATACTGTAATTGCACATCCCCTAGCTCGGGAAAGTTCATTAAAAACACAATAAACAAGTGTAAAAATACTCATTTCATCAAGGACAGCTTTGTCACAGATGTATTATTCATCGTCCACTAAATCAGAGCGTGAAAGAAATGCTTACAAAAATGTTAATAAAGAGCAGAGCAGCCTAATGTCAAGCACAAAAATAATCTGCATATCTTTTGAAAAGTCACACATAACACAATATTGTTTGGAGCTGTTTGGAAAGGCAGCCAACTCTTCATCTACTTTCAGATTTAGATGAACTAGTTATAATTAAAACATGCCAATTAAATGTGATATTATTTGGAATAGGCTCTAAAATGTCAGTTTGGAACACATGGCGCACTGTATTTTTGTCTCCTCTAAAAAAAAAAGAGAGAGAGATGAAGGGAAACAAAGAACTTATTATTGAGTGATTCTGACAAAGAAGCAGCAAGTGAACGGCAGCGCTAAACAAAAAAAAATAATAATAATTAAAACCTTTCATAAAAAAGGACATTATTCAAAAAAAGAAGATTTTTTCAAATAGATGGAGCTGTTGGTATGCAATCCGGCTAATGAAATTGTGTTGTGTATCTGTCTAAAACTTCCATCTCATGAAATCTTTCCAGAGGCTTATTTCGGCTGTGACCCCGTAACCATGCGGGACTGATGAAAACATTTATTGCTTTCAGAATCTGCGCTCTGCCTCGCAAGTCTCACAAAGCTTATCATATAGTACACAAATCCACAGAGAGATAATTAAAATATCTTCAGAAGGAGGCGGCAGGCCTCACCTGACCCTGTCAAGAGCTGCATATCAATGCTTCTGACGTCTCTTCTCCCCTGTGCTCAGATGCCGTTCAACTTGGGGGATCGGCACAGTTGTAATGAGATCAACCGCAAAAAAAAAAAGATCCTTCAAGAATCATTTACTTACATTTCAGGTTAAGAGTCAACAGTGTGATTCGTGGTTACGACTAACTTGCTTTAAAAAATTCATAAAGATGAACACAATTACATGCTGTAAAACACATCAATTGCCACCAGGGATTCGTACTGATTTAATTGTTATAGTGATGTGGATTTGAAAAAGATTTGTTCTCCGGCATTAAAAGTATTTCAATGTGTTTGTGTGCTTTGGCTACAGTTCTTTAGTCTCAGATCAGAGGAGATAAATGTTGAAAGTCATTAGGGTGTTGGTGGTACAAATTGATGTTATAATAAATACAGATGTAGTTTGTAGAAGAATCTGGACTATAAATCTAATTCAGAGATAAGGTCTTTGCACACTGAAGTTCGAAACTTTTGTATGCATTTTTTATGCGTATTCATTAGGGCTGGGTGATTTTTTTCGATTAATTCGAATTTAGGTTTTGACAACGATTCAATTTTATATTACATCGAGAAATCGAAATTTTTTTTTTTTTAATATTTGATACATTATAATGGCACCAATGCGCTTTTGGTTCACTCACTGTATGAAGCAGGTCGCACACCAGAAACGCAGCTCAGCGACCCGCCACACAGCACCACGCAGCGCCATGGATTTTAGAATTCTAACCGCCCAGCCACGATTTAGGACACAGTTCATATATCAGCCGGACCACACAGAGCACCATCTGATTAGTTTCATGGTAAATATCATGCGAATGTGCGCGTCTGGTGTGTGATACTTTAAACTGTCATGTGCGCGCCGTGTCGTGGCGCTTCTGGTGTGCGACCTACTTGACTGTCTGTTAAAGCGTGAAGTCATGTAGGATTTTTCTTGTTGCATTAATCCGAGTCATGTCTGTCAAGACATACCCTCATCAAGTCGATAAACTAGATCTCAACATGTATGAAGGACGTAAAAACCAGCCATGTGAAAAATCGTGCCGGTCTTATTTCGAACCGCGCTGATCTTTTGGTTTGAACACGAGCAGAGGTGAGCAGCAGTGGTAGCAATGAAAATGAAAGTACCCGCCCCCATGACGTCATTTAGCGGACCTAGTTGAAAACCAAACAGATTAGGCAGCATAATACAGAGAATGGTGCAAAGCGCATGAAATGATTGATATTTAAAAAGAGGGAAGAAAGAAAAATAGATTAAATATATTATTTTATATTAGACACACATCTGGTGCTTTTATTTGCTCCTGCTATACGTCCACAACTTCACGCATTGGGTTAAATTAGGCTTTACAGTTTCCATGTTCAGTCATTTACTTTCACTGTATCTTTTTAAGAAAAAGGCAGCAGCATTACAACCTGTCATTCAATCAGAAGAAGACAAAGTCAAAGCCAAGCTGACAGCCAATCTTTCCTAGGCTCAGAAAAACTTGCAAAAAAAAATACCTCTGTATTCCTGCAAGTGCAATAATTTCACATATATTTTTTATTCAAATCTTGTGCAACGATATTTAACTCGTGAATTTGTTTTACATTTATTTACACCTTGTTGACCATTTTATGTATGGCTTGGCCATTAAAAATACTGTTCCTTAACCGGATGGTTTTTCAAGTTACTTGTAAAGAGAATGTTACTTCAGTCATGTTGTTTTAATGTTTTAAGTTTTCTAGTTACACAATAAAAAAAAAATAAAAATAAAAATCGAAATCATGAATCGGTCGAACTTTATAAAAAACCTAGATTTTTTTTTTTGCCATATCGCCCAGCTCTAGTAGTCATATGCGAAAAATGTGTACCTTGCACGTCCGATGCGTATTAATTAATCAATTACGGAAAAACACTAAACGTTATAGAGTCAGTTCAAGCAGTGATACTTTGTTCCCTCTCTTCTCCAAAGTAGATGAAAAAAGAGAAAGTTCAAAGCTCATTATCAATGTCACAATCCCCAGCGATCCAGGCTTGTAGATCATTTACTTTCACTCAGGGCTACAAATGTTTTACCATGTGGACTATAAATCCTGTCATGCACCACACACTCACACCTGTTCTGGTTTCCCACTGATTGCTAACACACACAGCTGAAGATGTTCAGAACTGATCACATGGACTATAAAACCAGCTCAGACACACACACACCAGTGGCTAAGTCTTGTTTATCTATAATCATAATGACGCATATTTCCTTGTTTAGCCTAGCCGTGTTTTGACTCTTTGCTTTGACTGTTTGTTTTGATTCATTGCTGCCTGTACCGACTATTCGCCTGTTCTTTGACTATGACTTTGGATTGCTCTGCATGTATATGTTTGACCGTGTTGACCATTGCCTGCCTGACCATTCTTATATTAAACTGCATGAGAATCCTCAATCTAGTTATCCAGCATTCGTAACATTACAATCAAAGAGCTGCGCTGGATTATCCTGAAATGCAAAGTTTATTTCCTGGAATCAGTGGAATTTAGACACATTGGTTGTGATACTTTACCCATTCACATACGTAAACAAATCCTGAACAGAGACTGGCAGTACCTAAAGACATTATAATAGATAGCAGCCATGTTGACGTGTTGAAGCAACGGACAGAAAGCAGACCTTGTTTTCTATTATAATGTTTCTATTAATATGATTAATAATCCAGTCACAGGTTCTCAACTGTCTGCCATATTCTGTCTTTATTTTATACATTGTATTTGCCATTATCTGTATCTGTATCGTTGTCTGTAGCTCAAATGACGACATTCTGTATTTAGCTTTTAGCTTTTCTCTGAACTGTCAAAACACCTCTCCAAGCTTTTTTTTTTTCTGCGAAAAGCAGATTAAAATAAACCGTACCCAGTTAAAAAAAAAATGTTATGACAAACGAAAGTTTGTGAGGCAGTATGTGAATACAATTGACACAATGTGAGATCGAATTCATTTTTAATGTGAATATTATGAATGAAAATTTCGTACACTGAAAAAAAAGACTATTTGTGTGGGTTGAATTTAAACAAATTAAATTTAGTATAGTGCAACTTAATTTGTTTGTTTAAATTTAGCTCAGATAAACTGTTTATAACCACTTAACTTAATATTTTTTCAGTGTATTCAGCATGCAATAACCTTTTTTAAGAAGTTAGTTACAACTTTGGCTGCCTTTTATTCTTTCTTTTATAATAAATAGTGGTTGTATGCACTTTAAATGCTTGTTACTTTTAAATGAAAGTAATTGACTACTGTTACTATTAAATGCTAATTATTATTTATTTATTTATTATTATTTATTTTTTTTTTTTTGTTAAACGAGTTTAAATGTAGATCATGTAAATAGACATTAAATATGCTTATCCAAATTGTTGTCCAGGGGTGTTCTTGCTTTATAATAACTGTTCACATTTTGATTATTACTGTTCCCTAAAATGATTCTGTATTGTGAGATTTTTAATATCAAACATATTTTGGTTTCATTTAACCTAGCAATGCAGTAGTTTCAAACAATATTGAGTTAAATAAAAAAATAAAATTAAAAGGCCTAGTCATTTAACAGTTGTCCATGCATGACCCAGTCAAGTGTACTGGGTTTCCAGGTTGCTTTTAAGCCAGCATTTTAAAATCGTGAGATGGGATTATCACATCTGGTGTGCACTAAACCACCAAAGTTGAATTAAATAAATTATTTGCACATACAGCAGAATTAATTAGTTTGGACAGGGATTAAAGCAATCGCTTTATGAACATTTTCTTCAGAGTTTTCAGAGTTGTGATTAAACAGACTAGCACTGGAGGAACATAAATGTCTATTTGCTAAAAATATATCAGGAGTTGATACTGTGAATATGAATGCTGATTTGTAAGGTGTGAGGATTTGCAAAGGTTGATTTTTTTCATATAAACATAAAACATAACATAAAAAAATAAAAGCCTTGCCATTTGATTTCATTATTGACTACAGCAGTGGTTCTCAAACTGTGGTACGTGTACCACTAGTGGTACACAGGCTTCCTTCTAGTGGTACACGGAGGAATGAAATATGCTTAGTACATGCTATACACATTTCAAAATTTATCAAAAATGATGTATATAATCTGCCATATATGACATATAGCCTATATATCCGAGGTAATCTGCAACTTTTTTTTAACTTTGCAGAGTTGTAGCTGCTTTACTGAGCCTACTACGCTACTGTATTTCAATACTGCTAATTTTGGTGGTACTTGGAGAGACAGTTTTTTTTCTGAGGTGGTACTTGATGAAAAAAATTTGAGAACCACTGGACTACAGCATACACACACAAATCATCTTTTGCTCTGTTTCCGTTTGCAAGAAGTTACTGTATTTTCCAACTTCTTCACAAAGACAAATTTTCTAACAGACGAATGATTTTATGCTATTAAAAGTCTCACTAATTTGCTTATAAATCCTCCAAATGCAGGCCTTTCTGATTTCCACTGAAACCCTCCACTGTAATGTGTACAATGTTTTTTTGTAAAATTCCTCTTTTGAGATCACATTACACCACAAATGCTGCCATTTGAGCTTATCTTGTATCAAATCTGCAATACTGCTTCAAGGCACCAAACCTGGACAGAGAGAACCAAAGCACACACAAACAGAAACATTAACAGAGGATTGTGTTCATTTCTGAAGGCACTCAAATTCCCATCAAGAAAATGTGCTTTTCTAACGTGACAAAACGGCCCAATGAAGAATCCATAATTGTAGCCTGCTGCCATAATAATGTCCTATAAGCAGTTTCAGGTATAGCTCGCAAGCTGTGGTGAGAAGAGTCACTAAGCAAAAGCCTCGCAGCCCTGCTTGATTAGACAGCGTTCCACTCCGTAATGCCTTTTAATGGAGTTTTTACATGGCTGTTCTGCATACATATCAGAGGCGGCTATAAGACGGGAGTTACTTTAATGGCTCATCAGACCCTCTCTGAGCCCCACTTGACCCCGAGGAGCTACTGTGTATTAAAAGTAATTTGGTTTAATGATGCAAGAGGAGTTGTCTTATTGGATTTCTTTCATCTGTCAAACCTGTGGTTTTGATGATATTGCATCTCTTTCACCACTGTATGGCTCTCCAACTTCAAAAGCCTTTCAAAGTCACCTGGCGTTAGTGAGTGCTTTTGTGATGAACAGATACGCATCGGTGTTACCGACAAAAATGTTATAATCTTCAAGGGCAAGGATCGAAATTAAAAAGGGAGAGAAACACAAGAATGTAAAGTGATGTGAACAAAACAGACAATATTCCTTATTAAAGCGGAACATCAGTGCGATGGCTCATACATACATTGGCAGCTTTTGCCTTTGATAATTAGGGCTTGTAGCAGGTACAAAAGAAGATCTAATTCAGTCATTGGAGCATTTGGAAACTGTGGGGAACCAACTAATCCCGAGGCCCCCTGTGAACCAGGGTTAGGCAAAATTCATAACCAAACAATAAGCTCTCTTTCAGTTCATGAGGGTCGATCTGAATTGAATTCAGAAACTGAGTGTAGATTAATCAAATCATCAATTTATTTCCTAATTTCTACATCTATATTTAGTATTTATTATTATTTTGATTAAAATGTCATCTATATTTTCATGTCTCATGCACCTATCTGCTGTATATTTGTATCTGTTAAAGGTTATTACAGTTTTTCATTTTGAAATTAGTTTTTCTTAAATTTGCTGTACATTTCGGTTTGTTTACCATAGCTTTTATTTTTTAATACATTTCTAGTTTTTCATAAGTTTTAGTTTTAGTAAATCTAGCAGAAGAAAAGAACACCTATGATGAAAATCATCTTTTAGCCGTTTGGACAGAACTGTGTGTAGGTATAGTGTGTTCACACAGTCATATTGGAGTAATAGAAAGAAAAAAAAATTATCTTTTTTTTTTTATTTCCTGACGTTAAAATAGGATCTAAATCTCTCCCATTTTGAGGCCGACCACAATGTGTTGTAGGAGTGCTGTTTCTGCGTCCAACAAATTAATTGACATCCGCATATTAACATGTCTCTGTAGTAACGTGTATAATCATATCAACAAAATAGGGCGTGCGCAAAGCAACTGGGATTAAAAGATTCGTTCAGCTCACTGCAACCCATCCCTGGAAAACACCCATACACACTCATTCAAATTCATACACTACGGACAATTTAGCCTACCCAATTCACCTGTACCACATCTCTTTGGACTTGTGGGGGTAACCGGAGCACCCGGAGGAAACCCACATGAACACAGGGAGAACAATCAAACTCCAAACAGAAACGCCAACTGACCCAGCCGAGGCTCGAAACAGCGACCTTCTTGCTGTGAGGCGACAGAACTACCTACTGCGCCACTGCGTCGCCCACCGTTTGAGTAAAAAAAATAAAATGATCTATATGAGTACTGTGTACTTACTCCATTTAAGTTGAAGTGATGAGGTATTTAATTAACTCATTGCCTTCAACACTGAATTCAAAACTCTTTTCAAATAAGTAGAATTAACTTTAAGTCAATTTTGAGTTAACTACACTCATTTTATTAAAGTTGACTCTTGGGTTTTATAGTGTGTCTGTATCAATTAATTCATCCATCCATCTTTATAATGCACTTATTTACCTCCAAAATACATTGAAATGAAAGCAAAAGCACGGAGACTTTATGTCTGTGCCAGTAAAACACAATAAATTACACCTAATTATGGCAATAATGCATTTATAATGGAGAAAAGGTTGATGCTCTTGACGATAAGGAACGTATGTGGCATTTTTGTTTGACTCTGCTTTGTCTGAGGTCATTTCACATACTAGTATGTGATCTGACACTTGACATTGTTTTTCCTGAGACCTAAAGGCTTTTAGTCTTAGGTGTGATGCCCTTTAGACAAAATGCAAAGGTCTGAGGATGTCCCAAAATGCGCAATTTGTGACAATTAAATCCCCTTTTAAATCCGTTTCTCTTCATTTAACCTTTTTTTGTAAATGCATGAATCTGTCGGGTTTACCGGGTTAACCAATCAGCAGAATGCACCGTGATGCACAGAAGGAGTAGAAAATAAAATAAAGCTCAGTGCTACACTTCTTTCACACCACAAGAAAGCCATTTACTTGGACAAAAAAAGCCCTCCTACAGCATCTTTACACGGTAAAGCTAATCAATATTTGACTAAGAAAAACACTGTTTGGCATGATTGAGAATCTGTGTAAATACATTTAGTCCGCCTCTGTGTGACATAAAAAAGTCTGCGTAAACACATGGTATTTGATGCTTCTATGCAGAGCACCGTAGAAATCGCTCTAGACAGGCCAATTTAACCGTAACATAATTGGCTCACAACACCAGGAGGGGGAGCTCCACACGTCAGAATTTGGCAGCATTGAAACAACCAGTAAAACAGGACGTGGATCGTGATGAGAGGGTGCACCCTGTTGCCCTAGTGTAGAAAAATTGCTACAAACAAGTCATTAGTCTTTAGAAGTTAAGAACAGACCTCATTGTATGAGCAGATAAAGATTATAAAGAGCCCAGTGTGTATAAGAAAAACTTCAGGATCAAGTATTAACCGCTCTGAGTGAGATGGAAGATACCGTATCAGTTGATCAGAGCCATTAAATAGTTCAGAGGGAAAAAAAGCCAAATCTGATCTTTATCTTAAGCGGATCTTAAGCGTGACGATAATATGGAAATTTCTTTTGCTAAAGACAAAAGCCGAGAGGAAGAATGTCACCTTCATGCTCAAATATTAGTGCCTGGAGGAGAAGCGCAGTCTTGCTCCTCTGATCCTGGGGAAGCTTAAGAGACATTAGGACAAGAGGAGGTGTTCAGACCTCCCGACATTGTAGTCAGTGCTGATTTAGAAGATCTATTAGGACCTGACAGGCATGTAACTGCAAGTGTGGCCATTAATTTTCATTTAGTCCCCTGAATATACCCTCTCTGTTCATTTAATGATGAGAAACGATCCACTTTTTCAAGGATTCTGCTTAATTTGGTTGATTTAATATTGATATATTGTCACCACGGGCCACCCCGATGCCTTTGTGGACAGAGAGACTTTTTCCAAAGCTTATTTACCAGACACACACACACACACACAAACGACCGCTTTGAAAACAGAGAGCAAATTAATTCAATTACCCAATTTTAAACAGACTGTAATTAGTTAAATGAAGACATTTGTGTCATAATCTCTCTCTCTTTCTCTCTCAGCCTTTATGCTCTGCAATTTTGGAGCATTTGCAGCTTGTAGCGGTCCTCCAGTGAGACTTTATCCAATTCCCTGTGTTTGCGTACCAAAGCACAAATCCTTGATCATATTTTATTGATTTGCTTTGAAGGCCATACGTTGTGGCAAAAAATTGCTAATGGGCACATCAACATAGACTAATGCAGTTATGCTCATTCAAGTGAGAATAATTACCGATTCTGTCATCTTTTGCCAAAGGCTCTGTTCAATGCAAGTAAGCTAGCCTCCCCGTGGAGCCCCCCACATATGCAACAGCTATTTTAACACACAGTTAAAGACATATCGAGATGCAGATTACGTGTGTGTGAGGATTATTGATACGGAACCATAGTGTGCAAATCTGGAAAGAATCATCCACAGTGCATAACATGAGAACACTACTGTGAGCCAGATGGATTTGGCCTTGTTTTTCCTGACATTACAACATCTTAGACTCATGCCTTATTTATGCCTAAAAAAAAAATCTCAGAAGATTTCTGCAGGCTCCCATCATTTACAGGCCTACAGATCAGTTACAAGGTCTACAGATACCCTGATGTCTTGATGCATACTTGTTTCTTAAATAAAACAAAGTCTGATTCAGACAGTTGCTGATCGGACATTTGTAGGAGAGGGGGAAAAATAAAAAATAAAAGAGTTTAGTTGTGATTTATTGGAATTTACGGAAGGTTGTTTTTCCCCCCACAGATATCTCTGCTCCAGAAGTGTATTGCAATCAATTAATATTATAAAAGCTGTAAATGCTATGTTACTAAAGGCTAGAAACACTGAAAATGGAGGATAGCTGCACCAAGAAAGACAATACACTACCAGGCATCACAAGGGCACCACAGAGAATGGCTAAACACCCACTGAAAAGCACTATTGAGATTCTGAACCCTCTTTTATTGGTGGATTTCAAACCAACTAGAGTTTCTAGTCATTTAAATGGAGTTATTTCCATTTCCAAAATCAAACAGTATTCTTGAAAGTTGCTTTTTATCATGATGACCACATTTCTATTCATGATTTAATTATATTGTTTCATATTTAAGACATGAAAGAATAGATTTATATGTCAAAGCTAGTGTTTATAACAATCTTGATTTGAACTGTGAAAATCTTGGCACTTAACCAGAGTAAACATTTACTCTTAATGTACTACAAGAGCTTAATTCAATGTATTTGTGCATCTGTTGATTTTATTTTACTGCATGTGTGGACTATTTGGTTGTAATTGAAATTTCCACCAGCAGAAACATCTATCAGCAATGATGACAGACAGATCAGCTCACTGTTCATGATGCATGAAATATGACTGAAAATAGGGCTGCACGATTCTGGCTAAAATGAGAATCACAATTGTTTTTAGCTTAAAGCAGTTGCTTTACAATTGTGTAAATGTTAAATAATAGTTAATACGAGTAGGCTATTATTATTATTGTTATGCTCAAACATATGGTAAAACAACAGAAATAATAAATAGTAATAATACCAGAATTATTTTAGCCAACAGTAGACCTACACATAGATTGAACAGTTGGTTAAAATAATACATTTTGTATAGACTTGGAATGGTGAACTTGAATGGACTTAAATTATGTTCTGTTTGTTAATTCACAGTAATGACATCAGAATACAACTATTCATAATTCTTAAGCTGAAATATTTTGTTTGAGACATATGCTTGCATTCTGCCATTGACAACATTATTAGATAATTATTTTTCACTGGTTAAATGTAACATTTGTCATCAGATGCCCTCTTGCATTATATTAAACATTATATAGGCTAGGGTAGTTATACTGACACAGTTAGACGTTTATTCTCATGCACTTATATGTATGTAAGATATGTATAATTAAAATAATTGAAACGTTTGTAAACATTAAATGATGTCTCTTTTGATGTTTTAGTATTTATATGTAACATTATATATTTACAAGTGGTAGCACGTCGGCGTATGCTATCTAAAATAAAAGCTTAACATATCCCTTTATTTGTACATCAGTATATGAAATACATAATTTAAAATATTTTATGTCATTATAACGCTCTGTTAAACTCCAAATTTTAATGAGATTTGACTGTGTGTGTGTATATATATATATAATTTTTTTTTTTTTTTTTTTTTTACATCAGGCACTAAAAACGAGACCCATTACCTTGGCGTACCCAATTGTCAGGGGGGACTCAATTTGACATGTAACCACCACTTAAAAAAAAAAAAAAACATGCAAATCACTCCCAAATGATTTCTCTGTTTAACAAACTCAATGTTATTTACAACTTTATTACCTGTTATTCACAGCCTATGCACTTTCTGTTCACACATCATTCGCAGGCAAGCGTGCATCCTCCTAGTAGTAAACAAACAGTGCGTCAGCTCACAAGTCATTCGCGGCTGGGTGAATTTTACCTTATAAATTCATTCATTCGTTTTCTTTTTGGCTTAGCCCCTTTAATAATCAGGGGTCACCACAGCGGATTGATCCGCCAACTTATTCAGCATATGTTTTACGCAGAGGATGCCCTTCCACCTGCAACCCATCAATGGGAAACATCCATATACACTCATTCACACACATACACTACAAACGCAAACATGACGAGAACATGCAAACTCCACACAGAAATGCAAACTGACCCAGCCGAGGCTCGAACCAGCGACCTTCTTGCTGTGAGGCTATTGTGCTACACACTGCGCCACCGTGATGCCTACCTTATAAATACAGTATGTATCTCAACACTATTTGGAGGTGTCCACATTGCTGAGTAACCTATATAAAACAATGTAAAGACTTGTCCGACCTCCTGCTTATCCTGAACTTTAAAATCTAATTGGCTGAATCATAGAGATGCTGGATTAAGATAATGTGGGAGGGTCGAATCGAGATCGTGCAGCCCTAACTGAAATATGACTGAAAGAATTAGCTGACTTCACTTCAGTACTTTGAGACATTTCCTGCTAAAATGTGGTTAACTCACAGTAAACTAATGATTGCGGAGGAATGGTTAAAGATGTCCAGTCCAAGCTGTCAGACTGACATCATCAGAAAAAGAAAGACATTCCAGAAAGGACGCAAATTGATTAAAGATTACAAACAAGCCAATCAATTTATTTATTGATTTACTGTCTGTGTATTAAATGAACGGATCAGCTGTTCTCCTCAAGAATAGCAATATGGGCTTAGAAACTAAAATGTTTGTTTTTATTTTATCAGGGCTTTAAGAGTGAATCTGAGGTGTGGATGTCTATGATGGGAGATCACAGACTTCAGAATGGTTTTGATGGCACATTTTCACATCTCTGTGGATGGTTCAGCAGATAAAAGCAAATCAAATGTTATTGATGTGCTAATTTTATAAATTTTTTCTGGCCTTTCTTGTTTAAGACAAATAAAAAAATATATAAACTTTTTTAATATTGGCGACGCAAGGGCGCAGTAGGTAGTGCTGTCGCCCCACAGCAAAAAGGTCGCTGGTTCGAGCCTTGGCTGGGTCAGTTGGCATTTCTATGTGAAGTTTGCATGCTCTCCCTGCATTTGTGCGGGTTTCCTCCGGGTGCTCCGGTTTTCCCCGCAGTCCAAAGACATGCGGAACTGGTGAATTCGGAAGGCTAAATTGTGCATAGTGAATGAGTTTGTATGGATGTTTCCCAGAGATGGGTTGCAGCTGGAAGGGCATCTGCTGAATATAACATGTGCTGAATACGTTGACGGTTCATTACGCTGTGGCTACCCCAGATTAATAAAAGGGACTAAGCCAAAAAGAAAATGATTGAATTGTTTAATATTTAAAAAATGTAAAATGTTTTATAATAATTGGAATTGTCCCATTTGATTGTATTGTTGTACATAAAACAAATAATATTAATAATAATATATTATATTATTATAAAATAATAAATATTACAACATAATTATAATATATAATATAAATATAAACAGTTCACCTTATAAGCTTAGCCATGTTAAATGAAAAAGAAAAAAAAATTATTCTGGTCTGATTATGTGACATTTCCACAGTTCTAATAAATTTCAAAAAGATGACATGTACCACAATTAACAAATAAAAAATATTTCATTGCATATAGTATTTTTTTTTTTCGATTAGTCCCTGTGCCTACTGTTCCAGTACTCAGTTATTTTGCTGCAGTCTCTCAAGCATGGTAAAAGAGACATTTTAGAGACTCTTTACAGCACAGCAGTCGAAAGTATAGAGCAGCAGTGGGTGAGGAACTGAGGTCAGCAGATGAACCAGAAGTCAATCAAGCCACTACAGTAAAAAGAAATCACAGAACTGAACAAGTCATTCTACCAACCGCTCTACACATCACTCCCTTCACAATACATCTGAATTAAATCCAACCTACATTTGTTCATGACACATCTCACCCCACTACATCAACCTCACTCTGACATAAAAATCCATCACTGCAGAAGTAAAATTAAGCAGATCTCATTTCACAAACACAGCTGATTCTCATAAATCTAGGTCAAACCATAATACTGAATGTATAATAAATTGTGCTCTTAAATGTCAGCTCCCCTTTGTTTACAGTGCGCTGAGATAAAAAAAATCTTCCTCAGCACACAGTCAAATTGCCCACACAGGGACTAGAATATACTTTTTCATAGCTGAAGAGAGCTAGCACTCATGCTAGCATCCGTCCTCTAAACAGCAGGGGCTGAAAAAGCACAACCCAGGGCTCGAGTCATTAACCGAAGCGCAGCGGTTTTTGCGAGGTCAGAGAGATGTGAAGGGCAAGACCCTCATCCTAGAGAAGCCCAGCAATGTGATGACTCCACATCTTCATGCAGTCGGTGGGTACATTCACCCTATCAATGGCTAATAAACCCACTGTAATATTTTAAATGGCTTGATAAGTCCCACACTTAATGCACCGCTTGATTTCGCAGCCAAGGTTTATCCACACTGCAGATGTGGTTTTGCTGGCGGACTTAATAGCTTTAAGTGGCTTGGTATTATTCCCATTCAATGTGCTGACTAAGCCACGGGCAGAATTCCTCAACTGTTCCAGGATCCCCCCTCCTCCTCCTCGCCACCCTCCCTGCAGCAAAGCTTCTAATGTAATTAAAGGGTAAAAGCTTTTGAAAACAAATTCTACTCTGTCATGATTAAGAGTTGGCAAACCTGCTTACATTGAAATATTGTCTATGTTTAAAGGCAGCGGAAAGACAAAACACTCCCATTAACTCATCCTTAAGCAAGCGGTCGGCATTTACAATTTGAGGAGCACCAGGCGTCTGTGGAAAAAAAAAAATGGAGCTAACAATCACTTCATGACATCACCGAAAGCTCTAGCAGACCTCGCTCTTACAAACCTCTCCTCAGAGACGACTTAAGCTCGCGGATCAATTGAAATAATGAATATGTATTTGTAGAAGATCAGTCACTGCGACTTGTACAGCTTGAATGAGAAAATTAAAAGTTGGCGGAGGTGGGGGAGCGAGGGGTGGGGAACAAATAGGCGAAAATGGCTTACTTGGATGGCGTTCAAGTAATGTTGGTGGGGATACTGAAGAAAGACGCAGGGGCTGGTTTTTGGCATCGGTGGCTGTTCCAAAATCCTTTCTAAGTCTAATCACCTGAATAAATGAGATGGATATTGATTTGTTTATATTAGCATTTTGAGTCTCGCATAGGGTCATTGATTTGGCGGACAGAAAAAGGTTCTGAGGTCAGTTTCAATTAGCATATGGAAGTTGCTTGGTTATTCAGTGTTTATAAGCCTCCAAAACAATACTCTGAGGACTTTATTGGGACTAAAACATATGTTGTTGTTTTTTCTGCAATCCTTCATTTCAAGCGAAATATGGAAATAGGGTTGGCTTGGAGAACAATACGGAGCTGGCCACTTACTCTAATAACTTCTGAGAGTAAAACTGTTTTAGCATGAGTGGTGCAAGGGACTTTTGGGACTCTGACCAAGTGCTACATAATAAACTGCCATAAAGCTTTAGATATTGCATTTGCATAAACATTAAGGCATAGGCGATGTAATAAATGTGAGTCTAAAGCTACCTTCCAAAACTCAGTGAGCTTTTTAGATCATGGACACTATATATTGTACATAATCAAAAGCAGCAATACAGGACATTTATAATCTTACAGATTTCTATTTTAAGAAACCAGTTCCTGTACTTATCAAGAAAGACTCTAAATAGATTGAATCATTTATATAAACATTAAGACAACCATTTAAGTATTGACAATAATAAGATAGATATTAAAAACAAAACAGCATTATAATGATTTCTGAAAAAAAATGAAATTTACAATATATTAAATCTGTATATTAAAATTGTCTATTTCACAATATGGTATTATTATTTTTACTGAGTTTCTGACTGCCTGCTATAACAGACTACAACTACTGACCACCACAAACTAGTTATAATCTCCAAATGGCACAAAAGAGTGCTACATGCTAGACAAATCAAGCCATGTGATACTATAATGTCAATGTAACTGACAAGAAGCTGTTAACTATGGAGCAAAAATAATACTTTTACAAAATATAATTCATACATCCACAACACAATTCACATTAACAAAATCCAATTTGTAAGTTCAAAACACAATTAGTAAACACACAAATCCAGTTTGTAAATGTAAAACACAATTGAAAAATTCACAAATCCAAATAAAATCAAAATACAAATCAAAAATGCACAAATTCAATCTACAAATGTAAAACATGATTTAAAAAACTGCACAAATCCATTTTGTAAACTCAAAATACGAATAAAAAAATGCATAAAAATCCAATTCGTAAATGCAATTCAAAAACACACAAACACAATCCGCAAGTTTAAACATAATTCCAATTCGTAAATCCAAAATGCTATTCAAAACTGCATAAATCCAATTTTTATATTCAAAATACTGTTAAAAAAATACAAAAACACAAATCCAATTCCAAAATTCAAAACACTATGTAAAAATACACAAATCCAATTCATTTGGCGAAAATCTTTTTGACTTTTACTTGTGATTTCACAAACTGTGTGTTGTATTAATGAACTGTAGTTTGAATTTACAAAATGGATTTGGTAAATGTGAATTGTGATGTGCATGTATAAGTTTTATTTCATAAATGTATTATTTTTCAAACTGATTCATTTATTTATGCATTCATTTTCTTGTCGGCTTAGTCACTTTATTAATACGGGGTCGCCACAGCTTAGGGCTGCTCGATTATGGGAAAAATCATAATCACGATTATTTTGGTCATAATTGTAATCACGATTATTCAAAACGATTATCAGTTGAAGTCAAAATTATTCGTCCTCCTGTGAATTTATTTTTATATATAAATATTTCCCAAATTATGTTTAACAGAGGGTTTTTTTTTTACAGCATTTCCTATAATATTTTTTTCTTCTGGAGAAAGGCTTATTTGTTTTGTTTCAGCTAGAATAAAAGCAGGTTTGAATATTTTGAAACCTATTTTAATAGCTCAATATTATTAGCCCCTTTAAGCAATATATATGTTTGATTGTCTGCAGAAGAAACTACTGTTATACAATGATTTATCTATTTACCCTAATTAAGCCTTTGAATGTCACTTTAAGCTGAATACTAGTATCTTAAAAAACATCTAGTAAAATATAATGTACTGTCATCATAGCAAAAATTAAATTTGTTTATTAAACAAATGAGGGTTAATATGAATAATCACTAAACACCGCGCTCTGACACAAGTGTGCATGTATTTCACCATTAAAGCGCTCACATTAAGATCGTGTTAGATGTGTGTGTGCTCTGCTGTCCGAGGCTAAGCGCGGCGCACGCGCAAACACACATACGCTACCTGTCCGAGGCAAAGCACGGCGCACACACACACACAACAGCACGTGCTCTTTTGCGCTTTTAAAAATATGAATGATGCGAATCCCGTGCTGCAAAAGTTACATTACAGCACATGATTTTAGTCATTTTCACGTGGAACTGAGCTTTGCAGAGGCAAAGAGTTTTCACACTTGTACAACTGGAAAGGGGGCGGTACGTGATGGAATAATCGTTTATCTCGATTAATGGTTTTTCATAATCGTTAAAAGCCAAAATCGAAATCGATTAATTGCACAGCCCTACCACAGCGGAATGAACCGCCAACTTATCCAGCAACTTTTTACGCAGCGAATGCCCTTCCAGCCGCAACCCATCTCTGGGAAACATCCACACACACAATCACACACACACTCATACACTAGGGACAATTTAGCCTACCCAATTCACCTGTACCACATGTCTTTGGACTGTGAGGGAAACCGGAGCACCCGGAGGAAACCCACGCGAAGGCAGGGAGAACATGCAAACTCCACACAAAAACGCCAACGGAGCCGAGGTTCGAACCAGCGACCTTCTTGCTGTGAGGCAACAGCACTACCTACTGCGCCACTGCCTCACCCTTTTGAGACTGATCTCCATAGTTAACTAAGTCAACTATAACTTAGCTTGCCTTGTTTTTAATTCTATAACTATATATATATATTAGGGTTGTAACAATATACCGGTATGACGGTTTACCACGATTTGAACGTGCACGATTATCATACCATGAACAATTGCATATCAACGGTTTTAACCCTTAAAGACCGAGACAGCCGCCCGCGGCTAAAAATAAGTATTGCTCTTAAATGTTTAATAACTTTTGATCCGCTGATCTGATTCATACAATTCAAAGATTGGCATAAAGAAGAGAATCTCAGCTTTCCAGTGCTGTATTCAGTAACATAACGCGGACTTTCAGAGGCTCCGGAATCAGTGCGGTTACGTCATCAACATTTGACAACGCTGATTTGACAAACAAACGCTCGTCACTGTGTCTCCGGACAAATCAGACATGATACATTGATGCATTATCCCTCCTCCATGCCCAGATTGGTTCAAACTCGCTATATCACAACCAATAAGCATAGGTTTCGCTTTTGTTTGTGGACCAAGCTTTTTGAACAACACGGAATGAGAGATAGGCATACATTTATGAGCGGCTAAATAAAACGCCAAAAAAAAAAAGTTTTGCATGAAATAATTCTCATACTAAGTACTTTTGCATGCACAGCAGCAGAGAAACATGACAAAACAGTGACACAGCAAAGACGAACTGCTGCTCTTGCTGTTTTCAAAAGAAGCAAATGAAGATGCAGCTGTTTGTCTGCATTGCAAACAACCATTTCCAAATCCATATCCATAGACAACCATATCCATGCTGGCACATAAAACCTAAGGATGTTCCATATTGAATCTAGTTTCGTTATGTAACTATTTATAGTATGGTAAATATTTATATCTATTTTTTACTGAGGATTTGCACCATGTTTATTTGGACTTTGACACATTATTTATTATTTTCTTATTTTTATTTGTTCATTGTAAGTGGTGTTGTTTATAGTAACTAAAAATATATTATTTGGAAAAAGTCAAATTTGCTTTACTGTTCTATTATTTTGTAACATTTGTAACATACCGTATACCGCGAAACCGTCAAACCGTGGTATTGTTTTAGAAGATTATCATACCGTGAAAAATTCATACCGTTACAACCCTAATATATATATATGGTATCTGAACTTGTTTAAAGAAATCCATAATAAGCAAGATGCTGCCTACGAATTTAAATAGATGAAAATTGTAGCATATTTAAGATACATTCGGAAATAACTTTCATGTATAACTTTCAATGTCAAGACAGGAGCACAATGTTGATGCAATATTAATGCTTCTCTACAATTAATACCTCACTATGTTTTGGAGTGTATAGAGAAAACATCTTTAACACACAATGCCCTGTTCAGGTAGCGTTGGTGGCAACCAATCAGACGGTTCTCTCAATAAATGATAAGGAAGAGGAAGCAGAAACTGGGGTGAGAAAGTGGATTTTCTCTATTCATTCCTGAGGCTGAGAGAAAACTCATTCTGAAATCCTTCAGGGACATTTCGAGCATGAGATATGCAATATCAATAGCCCTCATCGCTTAACTGAGAGCAATAAACCTCTTTCCATTATTGCTGTGTCAGCAAAAAAAATAAAAAATCCAGGGAGAGACTCATTATGAAGTATTTATATGTATGACATTATTATTATTTCATTCATGGCATTAATATCCTTTGTGATTTCCCCAGCAGCTGCCTTTTTTCTAGATAACCACCCCAAATGGCAGCAATAATATCCCGCAACTGGCTGAATCAAGACATTTCAACACATGAAATTGTAACAAAAATGAAATTAAAACTTTGCCAGGGGTCTGCAGTAGAACAATCTCTTCCAACGCATTTCTCAAAACAAGTAAAAGGTGACAAACTGAATGACAGATAAAGCTGTGATTCAGCCGCACTGTAACGACTCAGCATGCACACAAAATACAGCACCACGCAAAAACACATCTGGGAACCCACACCTAACACAGCTCATCCTGTTAATGAACCATATCAGAGAGAGGAGGAGGAAACTAATTAAGCTGTAGAATTGTTCTCTAGAGACGCTCACATTAATTAAACTTACATGACACCAAAATCTGCATCTGTCATATATCATCGAAAGCACGAGTTAACTTCTCATTATATATCAATATATAATCAGCTTAAATCTTTTACTTCAGAGGTATTAACTACTCATTCTTTGCAAAGATTTAGTTTTTTCCACAGTATGTGATGAAAAGTTGACTCAACATGACGAAAAGTACTCAGATGTTCATGAGTAATTACAAAATACAAAAGGTTGCCGAAAGGTCAAATCATTAGGATTGAGCCATTTGTGTACACTCTTGATTTGAGAGCTCTCAAAAAGGAATGTCATTAACATTATCCTACACTCTAATGGGTTCAAAACCCAATTACAGACATCGCTGATGTAACAATCAAGATTCCAGTCATAAGGAATTATCTCTTCCTGATACAGTATAGTGCAGGGGTGCCCAAAAACCATACTCGAGGGCTGTGGGCCAAAGGTACATTAATGTTTCCATTATTTAGGAGTAATCTCCTTATTTATTTTCCAATATTTAAAAATAACTAGAAAACATTGCTTTAAATTATATTAATGATTGCACTGTAAAGTATTTTACCTTAAATTTATAGTACATTACTGGCTAAAAATTGCAGTACTTTCACAGAAATGAACGGAGGTACTTAATAATGACAACAATTATTTATATATTTATAAATATCCAAGAAGTGCCTGTACTAGCATAAGAAAAAAGATAATGTGTATTAATTTCTATGTTGATAAAAATATTCTATATAATTAAAATATTAATAATGTTTAAATTCCTATAACTAACATTCAAAAGCTATTTTTACAGTAATTTGCTGTAATTATGATGCCTGCCTTAATTTCACTATAAAATTCTGAGTATGTCAAATTAAACAGTTAAATCCTGTAAAGTGACACTAAAGTCATTTACTGTAAAAAATAAAATAAAATTACAGTAACATCATGTTGGGAAATTTTGGGAAGGTATTACAGTGTGCAGATCATTTTAAAAATGGTTAATGATGTTATTACAACCAAAACATAATCCTATAATACAATAGACTGATTTCACGCGGCCACCCTTTTAAACAGCTAAATCAAGGCCGCGGTGGGAAGAAACCCTGAAGTATCTGCTGACTCACACAGGATTGTTGTGTACTTGGCTGTATATCTTATCAGCGAAGAGAAAGTGACACAAATGTATACTTCTTTTATACTTCTTTATCCATTCTGAATGAATAGTTGAAATAAAACCAAAAACATCTGACCATTTTCAGCTAAGTTTAGTTAAATGGCACTAGTTAGCTGACGTTTTCTTTCCAAAACACGACCAATCACAGTTATTTCTGTTGAGCACTGGTAAATACTACGGCAAATCAGCTGTTTAAGAACGCACTCAGTGGCACTTAAATGTTAGCGGAAAATGGATGTTTTTAAAGTTTCAGTACTCGAGCTACACTATTACAGACAACACGAGGTTGCGCTACATAGGACTGTATTGTTTTATCACTTACCGGGTTACATAGGCTGAAGCAGAAAAGCATCCTCAAAGTGTTTACCTGGTGCCATGAACTGAAATCTACCAGGACACCTAAATGCATTACTCTTAAAGAGATTGTGTATTTGTTTGATGCCTAATAGGCTTTTAATTGTTTACATTAAACTAAACTTAACCATTTCTACATTTTGAAATCGCGGCAACAGCTGGAGGTTTGTAGTACACAGCATGTTGTCGCAATGTTTACAGTGCTGTTCCTATACTTGAGGGTTTCTTTTCACCACAGCCTCGCTTTTATACTTTAAAATGGCGGCCGCGTGAAACAAGCGTATGAAGTTCAATACTGAATACACAAAGCTGCACCTGCCTTTGCCTTGATAGAGTTTATGCAGAAGGACTTTAAATTTGTTACTTCCGGTGAACTGTAAACACGTTTAAGGTCTGTTTTCTTTAAAAAATCAACAATCTCCACTGCCTGATTGATATACAATATAAAGTGGCTCTCAGAATGTACAAGAAGTACTCCATTAAATTAAATTTTTTCTGCGCTATGTCTTTAAAATCTTTAATTAATTTTACTCCAGTGTTTCCACTGCAATTACTGCTCTCGCCTGCTGGTCCTGATGGGCACGTGCATGTAAACGGCTTTTCATCTCGGTTCACGCTTCAACAACTAAATGAATGCTTAAGTCTTTTTAACTATATAAATTATATTTTAATTACATTACAACATCGATGCTGTAAAAGGAACTGTATAAAATTGAAAAAGTCACATTGTGTTCACATGTACACCGGAAGAAACACTAGCTCTGCATACCTATTTGCTCCCCGATGTCTTGTGCCTAGCCTGAGTGACAGTTTAATTTTTTTATTTTTTTGATGAATTTACAAAACAAAAGAAATTACAAAACAAACAAACAAAAAGTCACATTACATTCAAAATGACATTATATTTCAAGGATATTCGCCCCGACCACCAACCTCTCATTCTCCCTCTCTTCTCAAATTTGATAGTGGGCCAAATCAAAGGTTAGAATGGGTCAACTTTGA
Organism: Danio rerio; assembly: GCF_052040795.2. NCBI lineage: Eukaryota > Metazoa > Chordata > Actinopteri > Cypriniformes > Danionidae > Danio > Danio rerio. The sequence continues at coordinate 12,713,328 of NC_141029.1, forward strand.
ACTGCAGGCCCTAGTTTGGGTATCTCTGGTATAGAGAAATACTAAGCCAATATTCCATTTAAAGAGGGAAATTAAATAAAAAAAATCTCATAATTACATACTATATCATAATTTTTAATGTTTCTCTTTGGTGTGAATTTCAATAATTTAGAGTTTTTGTGCCAAGATGATACCAAAAATTAATAATTTAGGTGAATGATGCTGTGCATTACGCAATATAAATAAAAACATAGCACGCAAGTGAAGCATTAACATTCTCTATATATGATAATTCATGAAATATAACTTTAGAATATCTACTGTAGCTACTATAATAGTTTTATAATTTTCAAGAGAATTAGAAGAATAATTTTACAATAATGTATATATACATTTATTTGCAGAATTTATTTATAATTTAAAGTTTTAATCAATTGACTTGAATGATAACAACTTAAACTTGCTATTTCTGAAGTTTTTTTTTTTTTTCTAGATAACAAAACTATTAAAGCTGTAGGTTAAATTGGGCTGAGAACAGAAAAATTACAGGATTTTTACATTTGTAAAATGCTTTTAATAAAGATAAAAATGTAGAAACTTTTGAGAAACTTTTTATTCACTGTATTTATGTTTTTATTTCAGGGAGAGATAGTGTACACTTCTGGTAGAATGTCCCATATACAAATGTATACTGAATTGCTTGTTCTTGTTTTCTTCAGTAAATGTTTGTCATTCCCTTGACATAGAAACATACACATATTTGTCCACTGGATTGGTTATCCCTAGCAATTTGCTGCTTTCCCTCAAGGGCCAAATGTAAATGTTTTACAGGCTTGAATTTTAAAACGCACTGACATATTTACACAATGGCTATTGCATGAACAAACTTAAGTATTACATCTCTCCCTCATATGTAATTAGACTTGCAAGTTGAGAGGACTACAGTTGCTGATTAAAAAGATGGGTTAAGCGCGAACAAGAAAACAACCACGCAGTAAGGAAATAACATTTTATATATCTGCAGAATGGAGCCCAGAGTAGCCTACTTTCGCAGTGTGTCCTTCAATCCAGCTCTGCATGATTTTGACATGAGTTTGTAAGGCGTTTGTTTGTATTACAGAAATGCCGCGAAGGCGCAAACAAACGGAAGTATACAAAACTTCACGAAAAATAAGTTGCACGGGTCGTTTACTCGTCTGTTTTAAAGCAATATATCACATAAAATGGGGAAGAAACACATCATAATTTACTCACCTTCTCTACACGACGTGTGGCTTTTCTTTACACTTGAAGATGTCCATAAAATAAAAGGTGTGTTGTCTAATCCAAGCGAATAATCCAAAAATCCTATCAGTTTAGTATCATGAACACAGCGACACATACTCAGTATAAAAACAACTAATATATAAACCAGAGTACACACTGTGAGAAAAATAAAACATGCAATGCAAGAAAGAACGTCACCGTACACGTGCACGTCACGTTCTAATAAGTTGATGACGCCGTGAAACAAGCTTTATGGTGTTTTGATTTTAGATGGTCACAATTATGCTATATTTGATATTAAAGATTCTACTTTAATCACATTCAGTTAACAAATAGGCCTAATACTAGGCTATGTAGCCTATTTAAAAGTTATAAGTGAATAACTCTAGTGGTAAGAAATTAAATATTTGCATGAAAGTGAAGATGTTAATTTATCCTAATAATAGCTAGATCCTTAGTATAATTAAACATATTTGCAGTCAGTTTACTCAACCTCTGTAAATTACTAACTGATTGTCTTACTTCAGCAATGATCACAGTTTCAGCAAAAGTAAATAAAAAGTTCTACTAAATAAAACATTCATCTTACAGCATGTGGGCAAGTTAATTAACAGCAAATTTGAATGAAAATACAACTTTTCTGAGAGAGTTTTATTAATTTGTTTTAAAGTAAGCAAATATTTGCATTCTTGAGAAAAAATGCAAAATACAATTTTCTATTAAAACAAGACCTTTAATGCTCCACTATCAATCCACACATAAAACAGCAACAAATCAAGGGGAGCGGGGCACAAAGTAATACTTTTTCATTTTTGCCGAATAATGAACAAAGTAATGTGGTTAGACAAAACCTTTTTTTTTTTTCCCAACAGCACACAAGCCTCTCCTACAAATGAGCACTGAAAGTATGAACACCGGACCTATGGTTTCTGTTCAGTATTTCCAGGAGTAAAAATGTTCCTATTTACCCCACCTGTGGGGCAAGTTGTAACGGACAGAGGACTAATTATAACACATAAAGATTTCATACAATTAATTCAAAACCAGTTAACTTTAAATAGTGGCTATATTTCCACAAGTTATCAGCTAGTTTTTTTTTTCCTATTTAACTTAGCACAGTATGTTTATTTATTTATTTATTTATTTATTTATTTATTTATTTATTTATTTATTTATTTATTTATTTATTTATTTGTTTGTTTGTTTGTTTGTTTGTTTGTTTGTTTGTTTGTTTGTTTGTTTATTTATCAATTTATTTATGTATTATCTATTGGATAAACACATTTGAATTTATTCTCATTATTATCCAATATTATACAATGCATTTATTTGCAGTATTAGCATTTTTTTCTATTAATATATATATATATATATATATATAGCCACACACACACACACACACACACACATCTATATATATATATATATCTATATATATATATATATATATATATATATATATATATATATATATATATATATATATATATATATATATATATATATGTTTGTGTGTGTGTGTGTGTGTGTGTGGCTTATTTGCAGCACTCTGTTACAACTAACCCCATGGTGTTGTGTTCTCCTCAAAACTGGCTAGCAGTCACTGTGTTTTTTTTTTTTTTTTTTTTACATCTTTCAACATGGTAGCATCTTTTAGCTAAGAAGATGTGATCGCAACAATAAAATAATTTACTTACTTTAACATATTTTTTTATTAAAAAATATATAGACTATAACAAAAATGTTTTTATGCTGCAAAAAAAATGGCTCCTGTGTTTCTTATCCATATTTCACCGAACATTTTCAATAATTGGCAGGAAGACATCTTGAAAGCATGTCATGTTTAACCCTGAGTAAATACCTTAAAACTCTTACCCTCTTAAAACTTTTACCCTGCATTACTTTCCTAGAGTGGCATATTAAAGAAACAGAATGTAAACAAAGCCACTAAAACAAACCAACCTTGCATATTTTGCTGATTATTACGACTAAAAATGATTATTGTCATTCTTTGTGCCTTTATAAATCAGCAAGATTCTTTTTACTTTTTTGGTACAGTGCAGTACGGTTTTGCCCACAGTAATGAATGCCTTTTTAGTATGTGAGGATCCAAGCAAGACTTACCATTACCAAAATTTGAGACGATTGCGGATTAGTCTGAGGAAAAATTTTAAGGTAATATAAACTTTACATTCTGAGCAGCACTTCCTCAGAAGGATGCCCGTACCACACAGCAGATGGTAAACACATGCATGACTTCATAGAAAATCTCTTGAACCTTAATAAATTTTAGCCTCCAAAGATCTTACGGGGGGAAAAAAAATATTTCCATCACTGACCCAAAAGCATTTAGATCATCTACATCTGTTCACTGTCCAGTCATTTCCTCCCGTTCATCATCATCAACACTGTCAAGAAGTGTCTTGGTTACTCACCAAAAAAAGCATTTATTTTCAGAGCACTGTTTGTACATTATGTCCTATTTGTGCTTATGAAGATGCGAATTCAGATGATAACAGCCTTTAGTCACAATTATTTTGCAGTGGAGAATGCATCATCAGAGGCATAATTATTGAGAAGAGGAGGCAAGACAAGCCTCTCAAAAGCACTCAGGGAGCACATTTATATGGAGATAAAACATCACCTCTGACATTCTTCAAAAGGGACTTTCACATTACCGCTGTACCGAGTTCAACCCGTCACCTTGAACTGTGAGCGGCAACAGTTTCTTTCAGACAGCTTCTGCAATCTGATGCCAATATTGAGTCTGCCTCGTGGAGAAGCAATTGAAATTCAGCTTAAACCATATGTCCCAAACAAGTCAAGAAGAGAGCTTTTTTTGTGATGAAGAGGTTTTTTATTTATATTTATTTGAAGAAAGCAACAAAGCGCTTGGTTGTTTTGGTCCTTGGTTTCCAAGTAACATCACAGTTTGCTGCATTAATGGAAAATGTAGTTAATGTGTGTAGGAGTGAGCACAACTGAATTTAGAATTGCTGGAACAATCTATTTTGTAAAGTTATTTTGTAATGTCATTCAGACATGAACAATGTTCAGAGTTTCAGAAAAATGTAGAAATGTATTTCCCCTTTTCTTAAGAGATTTTAAAAATCAGACCAAATAATTACTTAAAATGTCAATATTCTTTATAATGTTTTGTCCATTTCAACAGGCATCGGGTAAAAACACAGCTGTACTGCATAAACAATATCCAAATATAACATTTTAACTTTATAGACTACACATTATTAGAATCCACTATAATGGACACACAAAAATTGCAACATCTAAAATGCTTAGAATTATACAATCAGCGTTTTACAATAATTAGTAAATGCAATCCTTATTTTCTTTACAATCTACAAAATATTGGCGAACACACAAATAAATATAGGTAAATCCATTGAAAATGATGCTTATTTCTGTGTTTGGAACAATGTGTTGCAATGCTTCTCTTCTGTGCAGTGGATATTTGTCAAAATACAACAGGCAGTGCTTTACTGCAGTTTGATTGGATAGCAAAAGTCCAATATCATAGACAGCAGGTGAAATTTTTAAACATAATCTTGCATGTAATGTCCATTGTAATGGAAGCCTGGTCTAAAAAGGATAAAATGAAATATTACATTGTACTTTACATGACCACTGGTTTAAGATGATGGATAAATAGACTGATTTTCTATGTTATATAAAATTACAAACAATTAAATTCATACATACATACAAACAGTTTCTTTTTGGCTTAGTCCCTTTATTAATGTGGGGTCACCACAGCAGAATAAACCACCAACTTATCCAGCATATGTTTTATGCAGTGGATGTCCTTCCAGCTGCAATCCATCTCTGGGGAACACAGATACACTAAAAACAATTTTAGCCTACCCAATTCATCTGTACCACAAGTCTTTACCTAGTCTTTACCACAAGTCTGTACCTAGTTCAACCGCTGTGTGTCAAACTTACATACTGCACCTTAAAGTTAAATAGTGTTAGTTAATATTAACTCATGGTGCATTACCTAATAATAACAAGCACAACTTTGGATTTTAATAATGGATTCATGATAGTAATGCTCTACTATTCATACTTAGTAAATGTTAGTAAATTCTATAGGTGGGAATAGATTTGTTTTTTAATCTAGATTAATCTTGGAATTAATCTTTGTCTAGATTAAATGGCTCATTTGAATTCTGCCGAAGGCATTCAGAATATGTGTGCTACCCAAATAATAAGTCTTTAAGAACAGGTTTCTTAAGCCAGGTGGCGCATTAGACCAAGGGCTCATCCCCTGTTTCCAAAATGCTTTAGAAACTTTTTGAGAAACTGTTCTACTATGATAATCGGTGAAGAAAATAAATTATGTTCAATAAGATGTACTTGTGTTTACTAACTGTTTATTCATTTAAACATGAGTTTTAAACTGTAGGCTTACATACGCTCTAAACAACGATTTTTGATCACCTTAATCCAACTAAAGTCATAACTGAACTAAACAGAAATGTGAAGTATGCATATATTAGAGGCATTATTGAAGTAAACACCGCGATCAAACTATTACCGTTGTCCTGACATTTTATCCTACCCGTCAGATTATGCTACCAACACTGTATTTGAATTGTTCTGAGTTGTGGGTTAGGCCGATATTACAGCTTCATATCACACTAATCCACATTAAAATTTACACTGGTAGCAAAATCTGACAGGTAGCATATTGCATCATCAAAATATGCTACCAACATTTTGAATCGGAGGTAGGACAATCTATCTTTTTGCCACATTTTCTGACAAAATCCACACACGAGGCTGTCAGTAAAGGACCGCAAACACACACACACACACACCACAAAATGTGTAAGTTTTTTTCTTTCCATTTGGCATGCGTTATTAAATTCCATAACACTCTCACCAGTCCTTACTCCTTATTTGCGTCAATACCCCAGTTTATCACAGCGGCATAAATGAAATGTTCATTAGTTAAAGTGAAACTGCCGAACTGCAGTTAAAGTCAGGCATCCTGCTGATTTGATTCAGAAGGGCACTTTTTTTGTCTGATGGCTCAACAGTCAGGTATACATCCGTGCTAAAAAATCAAGGTAAAAGTTATTATAGCTTTCATAGAAAAGACCCAGCTCCCAACCCAACTTTGAGAATAAATTAACGACGGTATTTTTATTATCGTGCGATAAGAGTCTCACATAAACGCAGCATGTTAATGCCGAAAATGGCCCAGCAGTAGTAAATACATTAACTAACATTACTGTAAGTCATGGACATTCCTCTAAAGCATTACCAAAAACGTATAACATAAAAAAAGAAAATAATTGGCCTCTGAAAATTTCCAGCAGTCATCAGTCCTCCTTCACAAATGTTCCTTTGACCTACTGCAAGAAAGAAGCAAAAATAATGAAAAATCATATCAGCACGAGGTTAGCATTTAACAGTCAGGTTCGTACCCTTTGTATGGCCTTGGTCAAATTGCATTTTGCAGCACACAATCTGGTTATTTGAAAATGAAGAAATAAGTGCAAAGAAAAAAAAGCTCTTGTCATCACCATTGTTCATATTCTGATTGTCAGGGAGTGGAGCCAATTCCCATTCGTGACCTTTAGCAATGCATGTGGCTTATGCCAGTCCTCCACAGAAAAGCTCGGCTTGTTATTTAAAAGTAAACACAGCATAATCAAATTGATTGTGTGTTTTTTGCATTAGGTGCTGTGGGGAACATTAAGTATTAATGTTGAACAGACTTGCTCACAGCCCCCCTGACAATAATGTGTAACATCGGCTTAATGTGCTGGTCTATGCTAATGTTTACTAAGCATTCATATTGTACTTGTGAATGCCAAGAAGTAAGCTAACAAGGAACATTTAACTTTGTCTAATATTCTGGCAATGTTAATAAAATGTAACTTCTCATAACACACATTGCAGCATCACCTGTTTTGTCACAGTGTTTGAAACAGTTCATTCAAAGATCCAGTCTTTCAAAACAGATTTCTGAGAGACTGTCAACCCAAACTCATTCTGGAAACGTAGCCCCGTGGACGTTTCTGGAGACCGCGATTTACGTGGCCGGAGGTACGTATGGCCGCGTCTAGTTTTTTTTCGAGCAAACGCTGTGGGGCGGTGTGACGCCGCTCCACTCCTCCTCTACGCGCTCGCCGGCTGACGGCTCGCCTCCGTGTGGAGGGCTTTCCCGCTGCAACCAGTTTGTCCGTTTAGCTTGCAGCGTTACGTCGGCGGAGCGGAGGCCCGGAGGAGGAGGAGCCGGCCACGGGGACCACCGGGATCGAGTCCGGGGAAGAGCGGTTCCAGAAATCAGGTGAGATGAAAAACAGAATCCAAAATATATAGGGGCAAGAACGCGACGAGATCCGAAAACGTGGTCTAAATCAAAGACAAGGGCTTTTGCTTTTTTTTTTTTCTGGACGGCTTTTGCAAACCGTCGCTTGGGTTTAGGGAAGGAGGAGGAGGAGGAAGAGGAGGGTGGCCGGGTCGACCGATTGGCCGGCCGCTCGGTCGATCGTTCAGTCGTTCAGCCAGTCAGTCAGACGGACGGTCGCTCCACAGCGGCCTCCGGCAGCTTTTCACGCGAGAACAGCACGGGCGCGAACAGCGCGCTCCCAAGAGGCGTCCGAGACACGAAAAAGCGCACACAGCAGCCTCTCGCGGATCCGCGAAAACAAAAACTGCTCAAATACGTACCTCCCGAGACTTATTTCGCGGTCTGCAGAAACGTCTGCGGGGCTACATTTCCACAATGAGCCCGGGTTGTCATTACTTATTTTCCAGGTGGCACGGTGGCTCAGTGGTTAACACTATCACCTAACAGCAAAAAGGTCGTTGGTTTAAGTCCCAGCTAGGCTAGTTGGCATTTATGTGTTAAGTTTGCATGTTCTCCCTGTGTTGGCTTGGGTTTGTGGGTGCTCTGGTTTCCCCCACAAGCCCAAATACATGCAGTATAGGTGAACTGAACAAAATATTTTGGCAATGAGTATGTGTGTAAATGAGTGTGTATGAGTGTTACTCAATAATGGGTTGTGGCTGGACACAATAGTTGGCGGTTCATTCCACTGTGATGAACTCTGAAATAGTGAATAAGCTGAAGGAAAATGAATGAATACTTATTTTCCTCTTTTTGTTGACTGTTTTTTTGCCTCCATGTCACTGAGCTGCGTATGACCAATAGTTATTCTTAACCATATCTACATTTCAGTTACAGAGGCTTCCTTAACACTTGTAAAATTTGATATAATACCATTGGTTTTAAAGTATCAATTTGAGACCAGCAACATTCCCAGCAACATCAGATTTTATATTAAAAGGATAATAGGGGCACTTTAAAACATGTTTACAGATGGTCATTAATAGCTTCTGGTAACGTTAACAACACATTTTTACCTTTAAAAAAACTCCCATCGAAATACTAAAAATGACGACGCCACTCAGTTTGAGCAAGCAAGATGTGGGTGTGCAGGGAGCGCAGGTAGAACGGGCTGCAAATAACTTTTTAGTAAGCTACTCTTGCCATGTCTGCATTGGTGGTGTCCATTGTTATGGCAGTATGTTTACAGTGATAGCTGCCCTGAGGGCTGGAGGAGTGGGCAGCGGCTGAGACCTGTCCACCAACAGCATGTCAAACCACAATCAGATCCCTCCCCGTGTCTGTTGCTTCCCCAGCGGGTAATTGAAATGCTCAGCCACCAGCACCCTTATTGGAATCTCCACTGTCAAACATCTCACTCACTTTTCTGTGAGCAAGCCAGTGCCAAGGCTTGTTTCCTTGATTTGTTTCCTTGCTGCTCTTTCCCCCTCACCTTGTTTTGGCTGCAGAGCCTTCAGCCTGGGCATGATGAGCTCTGTGTGTGGTTTAGCAACACGGGTCTCCCAACAGACCTTCTCAATTCTTCTCTGTGCCTTGTTAGGGCTGTGCTGCGTGAAGGCCTTGTATTGTCTGACAGTCTCTTGATTTATTGGGCTGTCTGTTCCTTGGGTTTCATCGCTGTCTTTCAATTGACATTACCAAGTGGACTTATTTCAGGAAAGCGTTCGTGCTTTACAGTTCGGATGTCCTTACATATCTCTCCTTCAATCCTTTCACTGGAGCTGGATGAGATGTTTAGAGGAAGAAATAATGGATGGTCTGACCCATTTCTGAGATACAGTATTAATATAGCAGGGGTTCTCAAATAGACAGTCTGACATCCAGATCTTCATTCTGATAGCCGAAGGTCGATGTTGTTTCTAGGGAAATTGTTTACTCTTTAATGCATACTGTACTTTGAGTCTTAAGCAACCAAGGATGCTATTTGCAACACCCCGTTTATTTTGTAATGGTACTATGAAGTGCTTAGAAATGTGTTTTTGAAATAAATTGTTGCTAGATGTGATGTGTAATTTTAACTGAAACACGAAGACAGGGTGGGAGATTCATTCATTAATTTTCTTTTCAGCTTAGTTCCTTTATTAATCAGGGATTGCCACAACGGAATGAACCACCAACTTATCCAGCATATGTTTTATGCAGCAGATGCCCTTCCAGTTGCAACCCATTACTGGGAAACACCCAAATACATACATTCACACACATACACTACGGACAATTTAGCTTACCCAATTCACCTATAGTCAGTGCTTTGTTTTTGAATTGCAAGATCCCGGAAAAGATCATGGTAATGGATCTGGCATGTTTCGTGTGGATTGAGAGGTGTCACCCGCACAAAAGTGGGGTGAATGGGGGGTTTTTGGTGTGGTGGATGGCAAAGGATGGTGAAGGAGGGGTGTCGCAGATGAAAGCGAGCGGGGCGGGGGTGTCGCGGACGACAGTAAAGAGGGTTGAGGAGTCGCCGAAGAAAACGAAAGTCAAGAGCGGATGGGGGAGAAGGGCGGTTGAGGAGGGGGATCGGTAAAATGAGGTGCCGGATTCAAAGTGTTCCAACACAAATTAAGCCCTGCCTATAACGCATGTTTTTGGACTTGGGGGAAACCGGAGCACCCGAAGGAAACTCATGGCAACATGAGAAGAACAGACTGTAAAAAACAAATCCAAGTTAACTCAATCATTTTTACTAATTTTGACTTCCTTAGGTGTCTCATGAGGTTTGGAATGAGCCCCCACATCCTCTGCTCGTTCTACACCTGTACTGTAAAGAGCATCTTGACTGGCTGTATCACCACCTGGTATGGAAACAGCACAAGCAACTATCGCTTAGGCCTACATAGGATTGTGCAAACTGCTGGACGCGTAGTAGGAGGTGAGCTTCCCTCCCTCCAGGACATCTACACCAGGCGGTGCATGAGGAAAGCCAAGAGAATCATCAGTGTCTCCAACCACCCAAGCCATAGACTTTTCTCTCTGCTACCCTCAGGCAGACGGTTCCAGAGCATCCGGTCACGCACCAGCTGACTGAAAGAAAGTTTCTTCCCTCAGACTATCAGGCTGATGAACACTTAACACACCCCACACAAACTCTTCCACAGCCCTCACTGCACACCATCAATATATAGCATGCACTGCACTTTAACCAATCCATACATAAAACAATACTGCCTACAACTATGTGTACACCTATTCATTGTACATATTGCTGTCAACATTGCTAATTTTACATTTTCCTGTTTTTTTTTTTTTTTTTTTTTTTTTTTGGGGGGGGGGGTGTTGGGGGAGTATGCTGTTGTATGTTGTTGTATTATGCACTGTCTGTATTTTGCACTGTCGTTGTATTTTCACTGTCTGTATTTTGCACTGTCTGGAGCCAGCACCTATGCTTTTCACTCTTCATAGCACACATGTCGCTGATGATGTGACAATAAAAGTGATTTGATTTGATTTGATTTGATTTAAGTGGATTGAACATAAAACAATTAAGTTGTCCTAATAACTATTAAGAATTGTGTCCTTTCATTTCATTTTACCCTCTGGGGTCTGAGGTGATTTTGGGGCCTCTAAGATGTTTTGAGATGCCCTGACATTTGTGCTTATTTAAGCTACTTATTACATAGTATTGGTCAACAATTTTTTTTTTTGTATTCAGCACAAACTGTGCTACAATTATATGTGAGAAATATTGATGTACATGCTTGCGTTTTTTATAAAAATATATATTAAAAATGTTATGCGTGGTTATTAGGTTTTAGAGATAATTTGTTTTTAGTTTCCCGATTATGTGAAAATTATTCTGTTCCCTCTTTCAGAGAAAACATTTTAATGATTTACATTTTCTAATGTGTGATTTGGGTCAGCACAGCTGTATGCGTAAGTGACATTGGTCATGAATAATTCACACATGGTGAGACAAAAGACACTCCCCCACTGGCTAATGTTCACCCAAAAAGTTCCAGCAGCAAAAATCTCTGAAAGTTTTCATTACTGTTTTGAAGCACACTATAGCTTATAGACATTTTTATAAAAACACACTGATACTAAGATCTAAAAAAAATACGTTATTATGATTTTACAGGAGCTTTAAGGTTAGAAATCATCCTTATAGTCTATTTTGTTATATACAGTACTCAATAAATCAATTATTGAGTACTGAATCAATTATTGATTCAATAAGTGCAATTTACCTTTATTTATCAAAGTGTAAATGTGTGATACACAATAGTCATGGTGTTTTACCAATAATCACCATTTAAACGAAACAATATCATCAGCAACTATTGAAATGGTCTGAATGGCTTTTCTGAAAAACTTAAATGAGTGTCACTATCCCTCGTTGGTAGATAAGCTGCCAGCAAACAAATTATTGATTGTGAAGATGTTGGAAATGACAGTTTTGAGGCTGAGATTGTGAATATGAGCCAGATGCTGTATGTACTTCGTGTACTTCAATGACAGTAATAAAATCATCAGCTCAAAATGTAAAGGTATAGTTCAACCCTAAATTAAAATTCTGCCATCATTTGCTCACAACTCACTTGTTCGAAGCATATTTGAGTGTCTTCCGGACATTTTCTTCGATGTTTTGAAAAATGTCGGTAGCTGGCACTTATTGACTTCCATAGTATTTTTGTTTCTACTATGGAAGTCAATAAGTGCCAGCTGTCAGTATTTTTCTAAATATCGTATTTTGTCTCTTGAGGTTTAAAAACTACATGAGGGAGAGTAAATGATGAAGTCATTTTTATTTTTAGGGTAAACTATCCCTTTAACCCTTCAAGAGCAAATAGTAATGAAAAATGTTTATTTATATTTTTATGTTATTAAAATTGCAAAAGTAGATTTACATATAAAAGATCAAAGTTTACAATGACAACACAGTATTGTTGTAATCCTTTTATGTTTTTGTTTCTTCCAGTTGATAAGCACTAAAAACATTGACAGCCAATCAGAATCCATCTTGTTTTAAAGAGCTTGAGCGTTTACAGAGATTCAGAATATAATGAACAGATAATACATTTTTGTTGACAATAAATGTGGATAATATAATAACAGTAATCAGAATAGTCATATATTATATCTTATCATTTCATATTTCATTAGCATTTTAGTTCAAGCATATATATATATATATATATATATATATATATATATATATATATATATATATATATATATATATATATATATATATATATATTATCATTTACAAAGTTGGAATAGAAAAACAACATATAAATTGAAATAATATAAATAAATAGAAGTCCTACTGGATGAAAACTTTAAATTAATTAGATGGAATGTAAATTATAAACATAATATCTACATATAAAAACATTCAAAAACATTTTCATGTGAGAATATTACATTATTGCATCCACTAAAATGAACATCCCTATTGCAGTTTTAATTTATTTATGAATCTTTTAATTGAATTATGATTCCTTGATCTCTGCTCAGATAACTTTTGATGCTGACATGTTTAAAAATGTAACAATCATACAGTATGTGACATTTCAAAGTGACTTATTTTATGTTTAGTAGTTTTCAAACAAGTTTTAAACAATTCAGCTAATATACAGATTAATTTTTATATTATTTTTGATAAAACACATTGTTTCGACTACTAAACATAACATTTTACCCAGTAATCTTTACACTCATACATTCAGCTTCATTTGGATGTGAAAATGCATCACGTATTGAAAAATGTTGCATTTCTGAACATATTTAGTGCATTTTCAAAAGAAGCTAGTTTATCGGGTCTCCTGGGGGGTTTGGTATTTGTTGAGCAGAGAAAGCGTTTGCGCTGAGGTGTTTTCTCATATCCACATGGAGTGAGAGGTAACGGGATTTTACACAACGAGGAAGAAAAGAGTGAATTCTCAGCTCTCCCTCCCAACGTGAATCCAGACTAGCGGCATCCCAAAATGTCTTCGTTGTGCTGGGATTCGTTTTATCACTGCAAAGATTATCATCTTTTCATTTCCTCTGTGAATGCAATTCTCGAATGCTGGCAACTTGTGATTGCCTCAACACAAAGTGAAAGGTCAACGCCGAACTGGTTAAGAGAGATAAATGAAAATGTTTCAGTGGAGGAATATTTCCATGTAATGTAAATTTCACATTTATCCATGTACGCGTTTCTTTGTGTGACACATGTGCTGGCTGGAAACCCTGTGTGCAACTTGAGAAATCCAGTTAGGGCAGGAAAAGTCAATAAATCAGTAATATTGATCTCCAAAGAAGACGCTTGGTCTGTGGTTATCACAAGCAGGGCATTTCATTGATTTGTGTTGACTCTAATAAAATGTGCACTACAGATATGTTACGAACTGGCCATCATTTACAATTATGCTGTAAGAAATGAAACCATGCTGAAGTGCAAAATAAAATATCGCCCAGACGCATAGATCATTGTCATATACAGGTACTGCTGAATCCCCACAACTCTCCCTCAGTCAATAAAGCCACAGCCAAGACTTTCTAATGGAATCTAGAATCCTCAGGATATGATTTGTTAAGCGCCATCTACCAATACATTCGAAAAAAATTGAAGGATTTTAACTATTAACTTTATCTGTTGTGTACTCTTCAAATCTACTACCCTTTTGTTATGTTGGTGGCTGTTTTTGCCCTATTGATTTCAATTATAATTACTTTTTTATTGTGCATTCTTGATTGTTGGTGTTTTTTCATGCTGGGAAGAGGTACAAATTGTAATTTTTACAGTTAATAATTAGTTTTCACCATTAACCCTTTAGATATAGATGTATAAAAGCCAGAAACTATGCTTTTTATTATTATATAATGCTTTTGATTATTAACAATATAAATTACAAGTTGTATCTCAGCAATCAAGTTTGCATGAGTATATGGTGTCATAGCTTTGCAATAAAAAAATTTTGATTATAATGGGAAGATCACAATGGGTCAAAAACAGGCACCAACGTGATGAAAGGGTTTTTTAAACCCTTAAAAGTTTTTTAACATTTTCAAAGCATTTTCCCAAAAAATGTGTCAAAATCAGATCATTTAATTTGTTGAGACACAGAAAAGTTTCGGCCAAATTAAGATTTAAAATCACCCCAGAGTGGATGTAAACATCCTGAAAAACACACAAAGGTTAAAAAAATAAAAGAGTTATGTTTCCATTATAAGTTATCAACTGTATTTAACAATAAATTTTGATTGTCACATTTATTAAGTTTAGTTAAGGTACATTTCTATATTTACTATTGCACTGCTAATGTCAAAAGATATTATATGAACAACAAAATACAACAAAAATTGTTAACCCTTGTACACTGCACAAATTCACTGTCCCTTTGTTGTGTTTGGGGTGAAAACATCAACCAAATTAAACTGCTGTAAAAATGCATCGGATTGTTTATTTATTTATTTATTATTATTTTTTTTTTTGTTGCAGAAATCTGTTAATCAACCTCATTCCTACTAAATTGATTAGAAAAAATACAGGATTTTAAGTCTTTGATTGCCAAATTCAAAAAGATGTCACTGATTTGGTGGAAAAACACACACACACACACACACACACACACACACACAAAATGGTGTATTTTCAATATAAAAAGTAATTGTGGTTTCACATTTGATCACAGTCTTGGACATTTGAATGATTAGTAACAACAATGACTTTGATACATTTTTAGATTTTAATTTTTTTTCTCCCTAATTTACTGTTGGTGGCTGTTTTTGACACATTGAGTTCCATTATAACCACATTTGATGGTGTATAAATACATAGTATTTGTTTTTATTTACTCCATGTAGTTCAGAGAGCCGAGAGGCTTATTTTGATTTTGTCAGACACATTAAGGTAAGTCTCACACTCTCAAAGACACATACACACACTTTAATTTGCTGTTATACTCCAAACAAAATCCAGAAACTAAGCTTTTTTGGCACAGGCCTATCTTAAGGGTTAAAGGTGCCAACTGATGAACAATAAAAATTACAAATTTGACCTCTTCCCAACAGGGAAAACCACCAACAATAAAAAAACTGCATGATTATAAGGTGTCTTGATTTTGCAATCAAAAAATGTGGTTATGATAGAAGTTAATGGGGCAAAACAGCCACCAACAGTAAATTAGGGATAAAATAATGCAAATTAATTAAAAATGATGCATCAAAGGTAATGTTGTTTCACGTGTTCAAGACTTTGATAAAATATATATTTTTAAATCCAGTCCACAATTACTTTTATATTGAAAATACACAATTTTGTGTGCTTTTTGCACCAAAATCAGTGACATCATTTATAAATTTGGCAATTAAACAGAAAAAAATCTATTAGTAGTTTTGATCAGGACTAAGGTTGGTTAACAGATTTATGGAATTTTGTTGTTATTATTATTAATCTGATGCATTTTTACAGCAGTTTAATTCAGTGGATATTTTCATTCTGGACATAACAAAAGGGTAGTCAATTGGCCCAGAGCGTATTGTTGAGTTTTGTTTTGTTTTTTTTCAAAGCTTTTTCTCAAAATCAGTGTCATAATAAGATTTGTCACCAAAAATCATTCCGCCAACTGAAACAAAAAAAAGCTATGGCTAAATTAAGATTCAGAGTGGATGAAAACATCCCCAACAGTAAATAAGCGCTAATGCAACAAAGCTTAATGAATGCTGTAGAAATAATGTGGCCATAGTTTGTTAATTTTGAGATTTTCTAATCAAATCGAATTATATTTTATTTTAATTCACAACAATGACTATTATTAGTCTTTGTTAAGAAAAACAAATCCAAACGATGATTGTAACAAGCTTTAAAAAATGTTTAGTTTTCAGTAAATGGGTTTTTATTGTAGCAACATTTCTTAATTAGCGAGTGTAAAAGGTGTTTTTTCATGATTTTGTCACATCTTTCTGTTTCTGAGCAGAATTCTTTATGAGATCTCCCCAAACTGGCAATAATTCTTGTAGTAAACAGAGCTTTGTAGATAATTGCAAAACATCCCTTTCTGGTATCATGTGGACACGTTACTGGCCAGGGTTGTCATGGCAACAAAGTGGAAAAATTGCATACAACTTTACACAGAAAGGGTCAGTAAGCAGTTCAGTCGCATCAGTATCATATGTAAGTCTTGTGTTTAAATAGCATGCATATCAAGTGCCTTGCTGCAATCAAAATAATGCTTTTGTAAATCGATGGACCTAATCAAATTTTTTTACAATTAACAATTTATAGGAGTTACAATTTAAGAAAAGACATGGCAGGCAAATAGGATACAAAAAATCCTAACATTTATCATCATACTTCACAAGTGGATTGATCACACTAGGAATTGCAAACATTTTTTGAATGCATTGCAAGTTTTCTAAAATGTACTGTTTAAATGTGAAAATTACACATTATTTCATTACATATGCACTACTTTGCATTTAATTCTAGTACAAAAATCTAAATAGTGAATGAAGTCAGATGATTATATTTTAACCGTTTTTTTACAGAGGGGATTTTGAAAATATTTTTCTATATCACTTCATTATTTAGAAAATGCTAAATAATAATTCTATAATAATAATAATAATAAATATAGCTGCAAGCAGCAATTAAGGGGCCAAGCACTTTATAGGCAGAATGAGCAAATCAGTCTAGAGCCAGAATGAGCAAAGCAGTCCAGAGGACAAAAGCAACAAGGTTAGTAAGGAGTTTTTGACACATTTGAAGTATGTAATGGCCAACAGACAAAATGGCTGACCTGGGAAAATTAAACATCATTAGACTCGACATGCTTCACCGGATGTAAAGAGTTTGTCCAAAATTTTATGAATTTTGGAAAACGGTTAAGATGTTATAAGTAATAAAAGGCATTTTTTTTTATCTCCTGACCAATAGGGGGCAGGGTGCCAAAACGCTGCAGATAACCTCAGACCATAGTTGTTATAATACAAACCAAGTTTGGTATGAATAAGTCAACGCGTTACGGAGATAACACCTTAAGTTAATTTTTTCAAGCTAGACATTAAATTTGTTTGCAAATTGAACAAAAACAGTTTGTTTAATCAACTTGAATTCAATAACTTTTGGTTAGCATGGCCTGTAGATCTCGTGATTTAATTTAGTTTAAAATTGCATAAACAGTGTAGGAAAAGTTTGATCAAGTAGTTTTTTGCAAAATTTTAAAATTGCGAAGAAATTTGCATGACGTCTTAGGGTACATTTGAATCGGCTTGAGCCAAGGAATCAAAGGAAAATAATTTTGATTGTATCCCATTCAGTTCAAAAGTTATAACGTGATACATATGTGAAACTTTGAACAAGTGGTGGCGCTAGAGAGTTTGAGTTAGAGACTTTAGGTTTGCTGTGGTTCATGTTGACACAGACAAGAAGATTAATAATAATAGGTATGCTATAGGAAAGTTTTGACCAGAGTTGGGTGTAACGCGTTTCACAGTAACACCTTACTGTATTGTAATTACATTTTTGAGGAATGCTGTAATGTAATGAATTATATTTTGCATATGCACTAGTTTGCATCCAATTCTAGTACAAAAATCTAAATAGTGAATGAAGTCAGATGATTATTTTTTTAACCGTTTTTTTTACAGAGGGGATTTAGAAAATTTTTGTGTATTTTGCATTTGTGTAATTTGATTACCGTTACCAAAGTTAGTATTATTGCGTTACTTTACAAACATAGTTTTTGGAAGAAAAAAATGCTATTTTTAGAATCAAGTTTTCTGCTTTACCATCGGTTAATAAGCATGCACTTTTAAATAGCTTTAGAACTCAAGCTGAAATGGCTGCTGACGAGAGTGGCTGCAACTTCAAGTTAAAATACAGACATTACATTGATTTTATTGGGCGGTAAAACAAAAATATTGCTGTGAAATGCAGTCTATGTTCAGCCTCCAAAGAACTTTCCACTGCTTTTAACTCAAACAGTACTGTAACTTGTTCAAGCACTTGAATACAAAGCATTCTATGACAATACTCATCGATAAGGAGGACACCGGCGCTCAAAAACACGGTGGCCCAAAAAAGACGGCGGCCCAACCGCCACTAACGTGATGAACTGACTAATCAGCTTCATACTTTAAAATATTGTATATTTAGATAAACTATTTACCTCAGTCCAATACTGAACACCCAAACACTGCAATGCTTTTTTATACTATTAATGTCAATTGTCACAGTTATCCATTTTTCTCCTAATAGGTTTGGAACAAGTTAATGATGAGAGATTTTTAAGTTTCAGGAATACTCTTTAAGTCTTTTGAATATGTCAAGCTACTGTGATTTTATTCAACCCATTCTAATGTTTTTTAGTGAATATTATATTACCAAAAGAGCTGTAGTTTATTTTGTATTTTTATAGGTATATTTTTTGTTTTAAAAGTAACTTCAAAGTAAAGTAAATAGTAATCTGATTACTTTTTGCATGAAGTAATTAGTAATATAATAAGATTACAGTTTTCCAGTAGTAGTCAGTAATTTGTAATCTATTACTTTTTAAAGTAACTTACCCAACACTGGTTTAAACCACAATAAATTGAACTCAAAACTAAAGACCAATTAATAATAATAAAAAATAATAACTCACAATCAACATCTCTGTGCCTGTGGGTCACAAATGCAGTTAAAAGCTTTCAACTAGCATTGAACCATTAAGGTCAAACAGACGGGCTCCTGTAATCGTTAAATGATGTCTCGTAAAACGTATGCAAGTCCATAAAAATGTAGGGGTTTGGGACACGGTTGACATGAAGGACCAACATAATGAGATTAGCATCCTCTTTGGGTTTGATTCTACTCAATCAAGCTGATCCCCAAGGTTTATGACTCTATTAGGGGCTGAGGCTTGGACAGAGGAGGCCCGGTCCTGACATCAGACGATCAGCATGTGATGAACTAGCTGCTGTGGAGGACATCAGATAGCAGAAGAGGACTAAAAGAGAGAATCACAGCATACAAGCTCACATTTAATGCCTTTATGTGACGCTGAGAAAATAGCTAGACAGATGAATGAAGCTAGAGAGGACCTTACTGGGGTGAATGCTTGTGGGATCATTTTTTGACAATTCAAGGTCCGTTTGACTTGAATCTTTTAATGTTTTACCTGTTCATTTATGTGATATTTTTGGGCATAAAAACAAAGTGGAAGTGGACAACACTGCCATGGCCATGTCCATGTAAACACCTGAAAACAAATGTGTTTGAAAATGATGATATCATAGGTGTATTTAGGGGAGCTTAGGCAGCAGCAAAAACTGTAAAAAAAATTCTGGGAGTTTTCAGATACCTTTAGCGTCTTTATTTTAAATTTAAATTTATTTTTATTTTAATATTTCTGCCGCGCCACAGAGTGCATTTAGTATAGTTTCACTTTAAATAACATGCAAATATGCACGTCTGGTGTGCCATATTTTCAACTGTCATGTGCTCCGTGTTGCCGCACTAAGGGGCGCATCGGTTGTGCGACCTGCTTTCCTGTGTCTGCTCTGTTTAATGAACAGCACCTTCTGTTGACCACAGCACTGCTCACATAGACATGTGTGAGCTTGACGAGTTCAGAAACTGTTATATCACTAAAGCACTGTATTGTAAATAATAAACATGCATGAGAAGAATAAATTGCCAATTTAAACTGTTTCATTTCAAAACAAAGGAATTGTTTACTGTGGTCAAACAATAAACTTCATTAAACTGAAATATTCTTTAATTTATGTAAACTGCACAAATGAAATCAGCTGAATGGAGGATATACTAACCTACAGGTTACAGGGTTCAAAAAATTTTAATAAATTAGGCCAAAATTCCGACTATGTTTGGTTATAGTCAGGGCCAGACAAAATCTGAGGACATTTTTTGCTATTTCTGCACAGAAGTTTGTAAAAAAAAAAAAAAGTATTTATGCAGAATAATTTTGAGAGACTCATAACTTAATATATGAAAAAAATAATAATAAGATTTCATTTTTTTTGTTGTAATTTTACAATGCAAATCCAATTATTTGGCAAACAAAACAAGTCTCTTTCATAAAATATCTACTAAAATACAGTAGATATTACAAACTGTATTATAAATAAATTATATGAATATTTTCTTATTAGTCAATAATATTATTGTAATACAATTTAAAACTGAAAAAAATATAAATTTACACAAATTTATACAAGTAGAGAAATAGACTCAATGATTGGCTAAAAATCTGTGGATTTATGCATGCGCAGATTCCGTGGGGGCCTAGTTATAACTTAGCATGTACCATGAACACCATAATTGTTGTAAGTACATTTTCATTCAACAAAAATAACGTCTTTTATTAACTAAACCAGGATTTCTAATTTTTTTCCCCTCTTGCAGCGCCAGACAGAATGACCAAAAGTTTCAAGATTTTCTATTGTGAAGACTTTTTGGTCAATTAACAAAATAAAATAAAATAAAAAACATTAATGAAATAATTATTTTATTAAAGCATAAGCCCTGAAAAGCCATTATCCACAATGATTTGAGAATAGCTAAGGGGCTTCTCATTCTGCTCCACATAAAGTCAAACAACGCACCTAATAGAGGTCTCCAGTATTGACAAAAAAATATGATCTTAAAAAGCTGACTTTATGGAATTACTGAATCCCTGACTTTAATGATTTGTGCTAAGACAGATTGATTCTGGAACAAAACTCCACAGTGTTGCTCTGAAATGCACTAATGTTCTGCCCAGGCTTTGTTTGGCACAATTTGGGGCTGGTAATTTGATGTTGATGAATCTGCCAAACTGTAGTTCAGCAGGGGACATTCCAGTAGTTCCAGTAGAGTTGCTTTGTTTTTCTTTAGAAATTTAGGAAGCTGTTGTTTCTTAAAAAGTTTATGCGATTCAACTAAAGTCAACTATCATCATACTCCTCTGAAATAATCACTTTGTTTGTCATACAGCCTGAAATCAAATCACATTCCAAATAACTTTTCCAGCCTTAGACATGTTAGACGGAATATACTTATTTGTCGTATTTGTGTTTAAATGGATGGAATGAACATTGACATGACCATATTTCAGAAAATAGCATATTTGACTGAAAATATGTATAAATATGTATGTTATATTTATCTAACCTACAGTTAGATGTAGGTTTAGAATAACAGGTTTAGGTTTATCAACACAGTATCAACACATAATAAGCAGACAGTCTACTAATACTCAAATGGATCATCAATAAAGTTTACCATTAAATTATATTGTATTTATTTATTTCTCCTGTATTAAATTACAACCTGTATTTTACCATTTGTTTTGACTTTAACAGCTTATTAATAACTAGCCTTATTAAAGAGCATTTAACTGAGCAAAATGAACAAAACATGGAGAAAACACCTCCACCTTCGATGGAAAAACAGCCACCTGCGGCATCGAGTCCTCAACCTTCAGAATTGGCCACTACTGAGGATCAAGCTTAGCTGCCCCCTACTGGTAATGTATGTCCTGAGTCAGAGAATTTCTCTAAGTATTGTGGCTAATCGCGGTTAGTCATGACACTCTGTTCTGAGACGCGCATTTCTAAAGGCCCCATCTTTACATTTCCAGCCTTTCTACAACTTTTCCCAAAAGTCTTTTAAAAGCAGAGTGTAATGTGTGTAAAGGTATAGATTTTCATAGACACTGTCAGTTTAAGTGCAATAGCTTATACAGTTAATTTTTTTCTTAAACTTCTGAAACTTATATTTACAGGTGTGCTAGAAAATGTTGAACATCTAATGAATGTTTTGTTGTTGTTGTAGCAGTTTTTTTAAATTCTATTTAATTTTGAAGCATTTATGTTAAAAAGACTGTCAAAAAACCATAAACGCCGATCAATATTTACAATTTTTTTAACCAATAATTTTAAAGAACCCCTACTATGGGTTTTTGAAAATGACCTTCCATCTGTGCAATACAGCTCTAAGTGAAGTGAAATACCCAGCTAAGACTTAAATCTGAAAGTGCACAGTGTTTAAAACTATTAATTCATTTATAAAAGAGTCGACTAATAGTGCTTCAAATGAATCATCTTGATAACAAGTCTTTAGCCGTTTCAAATTGACGTCAATACAAAACTTAACCCCGCCCAATTGTTGCACACACAAACCCGGGAAAATTGAAACCTGTGGTGCCGGCCACAAACACAGTAGCAAAGAAAAAGAGGAAGACAAACGCTGTAGCAGATCTCGGTTGAATCAAGTCATGAAAACACTGTGCTCGGCTATATATTATTAGAAGTGTGAGGGAACGTTATGCCTAGTTCAGACTGCGTGATTTTAACCCCGATTTTGGCTCGCCGACAGGTTTTGAGAAATCGCCGACAAATGCCTGCAATCACAGGCAAATCGCTGCTCGTGCACGTGAGTGACAATCACACAGTATGAACTATCAAAGACGCGATCTGAGAGAATCGCCGATGAGTCGCCGATGCCTGTGAGATATTTGGCATGCTAAATATCTGGTGCTGTTGGCGATTCAAATCATGCCGTGTGAATTGAGTTTTGACTGAAAATAACATCAGCGATCACCTACAGCCAATGACAGAGCAGCTTTCACTTGTGTGTGCGTGTGTGTATACCTGCTGCAGGCCAGCGGGAGGCTGGGGGAGAAGGTAAAAGCGCTCTTTTTCGGTTTATTTGGACCCACGAAATGGAGGAAAAACTAGTGGAGGTTTGACAGGACTCAGGAGCAACCGTGTCTGTTTGACGTTTCATACAGAAAGAAATTAGTTTATTATCAACGTTGAGGAGAAATGGCTAATTCCCTTTAAACCCAGGTGAGCAAACATGTACATGTTCTACCCCATTAAAGGCTTCTTTCTCATTATGTAGTTAATAACAAAAGATATACTACATGTTTTTGGCTGTGAGACGTAGTTTGGTCGAAGTTGTCGGCGATTCTCCCTATAGTAAAGTCATGCAATGTGAATGTCCATGTCGCCGAACCATCTTCCAGTGTAAACAAAGCAGCGACGAAACGCTAGCCCAGATAGTCAAGCAGTGTGAAAACATCTGTGACACGACTAGTTTAAAAATCATGCAGTCTGAACTCGGCATTAGTGTTATTTTCTTTACCCAAAGATGAAATTGTGAAAAGTCAGTGTTTGAGGATTATTTTAGCAAAAATACCTTAGCATTATAGCTCAGGCTTGTGCTGTTCCCATCATTTTTCTAACGATTGCTCCAGCAATCTACACGCTTAAAACAGGGGATTCGTCGGCTGTTGTAAAAGGAAGGATCAGAAATAACTATTGATGTATGGGACTTTGTCAGAGCTCGACAGGAACTTTACAGTACATCGATCAGTGGATCATGGATCAGTTTCTTCCTCCTTTCCACAAGTGTAAATATGAGCAATTAAAATGGTTGCCTCTGTGTTTTCACTAGCTTGCAAATTATGTATTTAATTGTGTTTTGTTACTTGTAATCGCTTGTACTGTGCCTGATTAACTCTTTATATTCTCATTTTGCGTCTAATGTCACGTTGAAAATGCATCGCGTGCCGCTTTGTTTACAGATTTAAATGCATTTAAAATTACGTGAGTTTTCTGAGATAAATACCAAAATGAGTGAGTGGCTGGAAATGGGTCTGAAATATGCAAGACTCCCGGGAAAAAACAGGAGTGTTGGCAGGTATGCTCACACATACACTATGCACTCTGACTACTTCAATACTGTTGATATGCTGTTCTGGGCATTTCTCTTTGTCTCACGCTGAACGCTGTCAACCAATCGCAATAGACTGTCATCGGTCCAATCAGTGCAGATGAGCTTCATGCTAAGAAGGGGTTTGGGAACAAATGAATCGCTGAACGATTCATATGGGAGTCGCTGGGATACATAGGTAAAAATAAATGCATATTATAAGACAATGAAAGCATTTTTTGACCTTGCATGCATATCAGCCTTTTGTTGGAGACCCTTAAAACCAAAATATGACCCTTTTTAATGTATAATAAGGGCTCTTTAAGTGTTGACTTATTTATAATTTTAAGTGTGGTCAGTAGGGGAATACACCAACGACTACATCATTAGTTAAAAAAGTACAATCTAAATCAAAATAATATAAGACTGTGTTTTATGCAAGAATCGAACAAGCATAGATGCGTAAGGTTAGACTTCTTAAAGGAACTTTGGAGACATACAGTAGTTTACATAAATCATGTATCATACATTTAAAAGATAAACAAAAACATTTGCCTACAAATGGAGAACAATACTACTTTGAATGCATTATATATCTAAATTCATTGCAATTGTAACTTTTTTATTGATACAGTATTTAATTTAAAAGTTCTTTCTAGTAGTACTTTATTTTAATGGTGCCTTTTTGACATTCTGCTGACTAAATTTTACATTTAAAGATTTAGCAGATGCTTTGAACACACATCCAGAGCAGTGGGCTACCGGGTAGCAGTTGGGTGAGTGATGCAATACTCAAGGGAGTAAACTCAGCCATGGTACTATGGGTGTTAAAAGGACTGGTTATTCATTCCCAACACACAATCCCTGCTGGAGCCAGGACTCGAACCTGCAACCTTTGGATCTTAAGTCTCTTATCATCAGCCCCTGGCTGCAGAGTTAAATAAGTATAACCTTGCAAGTACATTTCAAATATCAGTCATTCAATTATTACACCATCTGCTTAATAACTTCAAACTATTTACAAACTGTCAAGCATGTCAACTTTAACATTCTGCTAATAATGAGAGTTGGTTGATATGCAGTTACAGGGTTGCTCATATACTGTAGTCCATCAGAATGTTGAAAGTTTATTATTGTTAGCACTTACTGAACAATGCATTCCTTAATTTTCCTTTGCCTTAGTTTCTTATATATCAGGGGTCACCACTGCGGAATGAACCGCCAACTATTCCAGCATATGTTTTCCGCAGTGAATGCCCTTCCAGCTGCAACCCATTACCAGAAAAAAACCCATACACAGTAACATTCACCCACACACTCATACACTACGGCCAACTTAATTCATCCAATTCACCTATAGTGCATGCCTTTGGTGTAAATGTCAAAGACACGTTGTGTATTTTTGTGTCTCTGTTGTAAACTCACATTAATTTTTTTTATATTAATTTCTGCTATAAACCCATATTATAATGTGACATTTAATTTCAAAGCAGAGAAAGTGTAGCCTTGATTGTTTGGAAGTTATTATTAAAAGAAAGAGTTCCTATTAGAGCATAGCTGATCACACGTTTGAGTTGGGTGAAGTGAGGGACCATTGCATCATGGGTCAATCTGACAAGGTGGCAGAAAGAATCTAACAATACAGGGAAAGAGAATATTCATTAATCTGCATGGTCTAAGAAGGTTCACACAGTAATTCATATTTTAGTCTGTTACATTTTGTGTATTGTTTTATGTCAGTTTACTTGAACAATGTTCTGTGTAAAGACTGATCGTCACCTGAGAATTATAAGGTTCTATCTGACATTTTTTGTCAAAACTGAGGGTTTAACATATTCTTATTAAATGACAACTTATTTACATTATGTGATATTTTTTATAAGTTGTTTAAATTTTAAACTGTTTATTTAGAAAACAAATGTTACACACATGCTGTTTGCTATGGAATGCAAAAACTTTAAAGCTCATTATCTCAAAATCATTCAGAACGCAGATAAAACCTTATAATTCCAAGATGACGTGCTATTACTGGAGTTGTCATACTTGTTCATACTATGGTGGCACACATGCAATTATATAAAACACCATCAAATAAAGAAAAGATCTTCATCCGTTTGACAGCACAGCTGCTGCAATATGGAGCTAATAATAATACAATCTGAATTTGAATTGTGTTAATTTGAATTATTGACAATTGTAATTTAATAAATCTAAATTTGTAAATGCTGGTAATTTTTAACAATTTAAATTAAATTTAAATTTGAATTTCATAACTTGAACAGACTTAAACAACTGAAATTTAGGACAACTGTATTTTTTAATGCTGATTTTTTTAATAGATGTATTTTCAAACTTCAGATTTTTTTTTGTGTTCGGAATTCATAGACTACAGATATCCAGTTTGTAAAAAAACTGTTTCAAGATATCCAGTTTGTAAAAAAACTGTTTCAAGTTTTCAAGATGAAGAAATTCAGAGCATTAAATTCAATATTCTAAAATTCAAAACCAGAAATTTAGATTGTGAAGTTCAGATTCAGCAGAAAGTAAGTCAGGGGTCATCAACAAGAGAAGAAAAAAATGTGAAGGTTTTCAGTATTAAAACATTCAATTGTCGTAAATTTCAGATGAGGGCGACGCAGTGGCGCAGTAGGTAGTGCTGTCGCCTCACAGCAAGAAGGTCGCTGGTTCGAACCTCGGCTCGACTCAGTTGGCGATTCTGTGTAGAGTTGGCATGTTCTCCCTGCGTTCGCGTGTGTTCGGTTTCCCCCACAGTCCAAAGACATGTGGTACAGTTAAATTGGGTAGGCTAAATTGTCCGTAGTGTATGAGTGTGTGTATGAATGAGTGTGTGGATGTTTCCCAGAGATGGGTAACGGCTGTAAGGGCATCGTAAAAACGTGCTGGATAAGTTGGCGGTTCATTCCGCTGTGTCAACCCCGGATTAATAAAGGGACTAGGCCAAAAAGAAAATGAATGAATGAATAAATTTCAGATGTTCAATATTCAAGTTATGAAATTCAAATTAAGAAATTCAAATTCAAAATAAGAAATTCAAATTCAAAACAATTTTTAACAGTTTATAAATATTTAGATTTATTAAATTACAATTGTCAATAATTCAAATTAATACAATTCAAATTCAGATTGTTTTGGCATATTGTTAGCTCCATATTACAAATCCTCACAACGCATACACATAAAAAAATGTGCTGCATTTTCACACAACACAAACATTAATAAAACGTGCTGCATTTTCACACAACACAAAAAGAATGGAACACAATGGAAATGTTTCAAGGGGCCTCAACATCGTGACAGACACTGTTGATGTTGTAGGAGATCTTTGAAAGGGGAGTCCTCCTTGTCTTTAATATTTGTTAGCCTAAATAACCATAACCTAACCGGGATTCGTTATGTTCCAGGGTCTCCTTGAAACATTTCAGTTGTGTTGTAAGAAAATCCTAATTTGCTGGTGTTTTCCTAAATTGCAAGCTTTCTTAGCCACCGTATCATACGCATACCAGCAGACATTTTGAATGAGAGACTGTGAGAAATGCATATTTTGAATGTTATATGCTTTATTTCTTATAGTTTTCATGATGTCTGCTGAAAGAGAGAGAGAGAGAGAGAGAGAGAGAGAGAGAGAGAGAGAGAGAGAGAGAGAGAGAGAGAGAGAGAGAGAGAGAGAGAGAAACAAATAAACGGCAAAGACATCAGTACAAAGGGTGGCTATCATTTTATTTACACCAGTGCTGCTACTTTTGGACTGTGAGGGAACCAAAGCACCCGGAGGAAACCCACATGAACACGGGGAGAACATGCAAACTTCACGCAGAAATGCTATCTGACCCAGCTGAGACTCAAAGCAGGGAACTTCTTGCTGTAAGGCGAAAGTTCAAACCATTGAGCCACCGTGATACACAATACAATAGTTTACTAATGCTACTGGTAGTTAATGCATTAACTGACATTAACTAGGAGCTCATTGTTAAGTGTTACATATTTGTATATGTCGACTGCAAATGGAATTTTTAGAAACATTCCATTGTTTTCTTTTAACAAATCTGTTTACCTTAATCCCTCTACTTTCCATGCATAAAATGTGAAAGTCTTGAGTTTTTCCACCAGGAAGCAATGCATTTTGCGTGGCATTTCAGACAGGAGCGGTTTAACAAAACAAAGAGAAACAGCCATTTATAAATTTTCCATTCTAGAAATTTCCATACTTGCTAATGTTATGGTAAGCACATGTGCAAAAAAACAACAGCAAAACAAATGTTCCTCTTTAAGAATACCGACACGGAGCTTGTAAAGGTGTACTGTAATCTAGCGGGAATTGCTAAGTGACTTTGTCCCCATGATTCCAAACACGCAGCGCTGTTTCCCGGGTAGTTCATTCACAGCCACTGCAAAGATGATGAGCTCACAGTATGGGCTAAACAGCACTCTCACTTCAGCTGCCATCCTTTGAATTACATCATAAATCACTCATAAGTGGGGAACAAAAATGCTCCTGTGTTTAAAGCACAAAGCACCGGTGTTGGGTTGATGGGAGTTACGCCGCTCAAATGAGACTTTTTCACCTTGCCGAAAAGTCATTTCATGAGTAAAATAAGAGATTCCGAGCACAGTCTATTTACCGGACGCTGAGAAACAGATGAGCAGCACTGCGTAAGGAGCTTAAGAGGGAAAAAACTGAGAAGTCAGTGGTCTGTTGAGGAAAGCTCATCATAAACTTGGTCAGTTCTTCCACCCTCTCAAGACCCAGAGTGCCAAGGAACTGCTAGAGAGTTTAAGAGGCTTACCTTCTCATCAAACACACACACACACAGATGCATGAGTGCATACACTTCAGACCAGCATACAAATGTGTGATTTGCATCCGTCGTTTGTCACTTTGAATTTGCGGGACAGACTGATTAGAAGCACTAAAGCACAACCTATAAAAGAAGTGGCAATTATGTGGAAAACTCATTAGCAGGTAAACAGGATTGAGAATCCATATGACTCACTTGCACAGTTCAGATACATTTCCTGATGGAGGAGTGTGCTGTGAAACTGCGGGGTTGATGGATTAATGATGATTAAGGGTTAACTTATTCGCCCCCGGTTTTAACCCAGCTTTTAGCCTCATCAAAAAAAAACATCATGGTTAATTCACTGAACTGCTGTAAGGTGATCAATGAGTGTTATTACTGTAAAAGGCATTAGCATTTTACATTATTCGGTGTGTTGAAAGGTCTGTGGTGACATTATTGACAAGATTATCCATTATTGACATTCTTCATTCTTCATACACTCCTTTGTTTTGTTATATATGGCGGTTTCTTTACATCTTGACACTTAAATAACTGATTTTAATTATTGTTGTTGTTTAGGAATACGTTTAAAAGGTGCTATGAACAAGGAAATCATATTAAAATATGAACATGCAATGAATGAAATGAAACAAATGAAAACACTTTCAAAATAACGGTTCATTAATGCAGTGTTTTCCAACCCTGTTCCTGGAGGAACACCAACAGTACATATTTTGGGTGTCACAGTTTGGATCTGACCCATTCATCTCTTCTAATGTTCTGATGAGTTGATTTAGATGTGTTTGATTGGGGTGAGGTTAAAAAAGTGTACTGTTGTTGTGCTTTCAGGAACAGGGTTGGGATACACTGCATTAACGTACTAGGTATAGTGTTCCCTCACTATAGCGCAGTTCACTTTTTGCAGTCTCGCTGATATTTTTTTGTGTAATTTGACATAATTGTTTTTCTACGGCGCATTGTGTTCTGTGTCCTGACTGGCTGTAAATCATTGTCAATCAATCTCCTCCGTGCCGTGTCTCCTGTACAGTATGTTCAGCTTGCCAAATTTACATAAATCTTCTAGCGCTAGCAGTGTGAAGCTAAGGTGTTACAACCTCTTTGATGTTAGTCTAGGGTAAAAGTAATAACTTTTAAAAGGTGTGGTACTTTCACAAGTGATGGGTGCAAGCAAAAGACACAAACAACAGAACTGCCAACAAAAGTGATTTAATGTACAAAAAGTGAAACCAGAGTAATGCCTAAATATATATACAAAAAGAAGAAATATCTACAATTATAATAAAGTGGCAAATTCAAACAAAGTATCAAACAAAATTTGGTCAATTCAAGAGTAAGGGGTTGATAGTAAAACCAAATAAAATAAATAAATATAACTATTCTAGCTCATAACAAACCCCTTACCTCGCTAGAAACATGTAAAGAAAAAGAAAAGAAATGTCTTCAGCACCTTGTGCCGTATTCTTCCCTATACTGAACTATATTAAAATGAATACACAGATGGTGTTCACTCTTCATCTGGTGTTTGTCTACGTGTTTTCAAAATGGAAGTCATACGACATCTTCCCCTAGTAGCAAAGAATTCTGGCCCAGATTTGGCAAAAAGCTGGCACAGAAGGCATTCATCCGGCACTGGCATACAGCATGTGGGCCAAACATGGCCCGGGTTTGGCAGAGGTGACACCGTTTTTAAGGCGGCACACAAGATTTGGGCCAGATGTAAAACGTAGTATTTGGCTTAGATTTAAAAATTTGATAAGTGGGCCATGTGAGTTTGGCCAGTCTTGACCCACATTTAAAATACACTAAAATCATTTTTAAGGTAAAGAAAAAAATTCTACCAATCAGGTCACTTTGAGAAAAAGCGTGCCCATAGTGTGCCTAAAGTGCATCACTCCATGGGATTATCAATTTCATTGCAATCGTGACACATCAACCTATCTGGCCCAGTTCAGGCCCAGTTATGAGTTATTAACTTGGCTGAGACTTGGCCCAGATATGGTCTGTGTTTGGCCCTTGTCTGGAAGCCAGATTTGGTCCAGTCATGTACCATAATTCACTGCAGCATGTGGGCCAAGCAAAACCTGATTGTGTGGGCCAGAGCTGGGCCAGAGAAATTTTGCTATGTGGGTCCCTATCCACCTTACTCTGAGGAAAAGTGTGAACTTGAAATCTCTCAATCTTGTTAGGTAAGAGCTGGGCCTGAAAGTAGCAAACAAAAACAATCGAAATAAAGATCTCCAAAAAAAAAAAAATCACAAAGTAGCTCAAAATGGGCAAAAGAAATTCAAAATAATGAATAATTATTATTATTAATTCATTAATAATAATGTCGCTCGTGCGACAGGTTTCACAGTTCGCTGCGTTGCAAAGTTCAAGCTTGGTGAGCTCTGATCTGCGAAATTGCATCACCTGACTGTGTGAGACCAATCGAGGATCAAAACATGACCTCTCTGGTCAGGAATTTAAAATATAGAGTAATCACTCACTTTTTTAATGTCTAATCATCTTGTTTAATCCTGCCCCTTTTCACAGAAAAGTACTACAGAATTTTGCAAGCTCAAACTTCATTGTGACTGCAGCTTGACTCTGCTGTACTGCGTGTTTGCAAGTTTTCTCCCCACAATGTCGACAAAATGTTCTGTATTGTCAAAGGCAGCACCTAAAATGAAGGAAGGTAGAAGTTACGTGGGTGTACAGCACCATTATGAAAAAAATTAAATGAAGATCAAATGGTTTTGATCTTTACTTTTATTGTATAACACTGCCCTTTTTTTATGAAGGTTTGAACTTTGAGAGTGTTTAAACAAGTGTGAAAATGTTAATGCCTGTCTGAGAAAAGTGTATAAAGTGCGTAGAGAGGGGTTTTACAGCCTTAAAACATCTATAATAATTGTAAAAAAAAAAATAAAGCTGACTATTTTGCGGGTTTTGCTTAGTGCAGGTTATTTTTAGAACGCAACTCTCTGGAATAACGAGGGACCAGCATATAAACAATCTTGTACAACATTCAATAATCATAGTTCTTGATTTATTAATGCATTATTAAAATTCAAAGTTGTGGTTGTTAACATTAGTTAGAGAGTTAAAATAAACTACTGTTTGAATGACTTTTTTTAGTAACTAATACTGACAAAGATGAATGCATAGTGCAATAGATGCAACTAATGGACTGTTATTTTTAAAGTGTTACCAATTAGGGTATTACTTGTAAATGTTATTATGAGCTAAAAAAAATTGTGAAATACATATATAAATTGCTAAAAATATATTAATGTTTATTGTGTGCCAATGATTTCTATTAATTGAAACAACAATTTTGTTGAAAAAAAAAAGATTAACATGGAGACAACAGCATTGAGCCTACAGTACTTAGTGTGTCAATATAGCAAATAATAATAATTATTATTTAGTGTGCATTGGTTCCAGTAAAGCTGTAATTTTCTACACTTGTGTAAACCTAATGTAGAAGTAGTATTTAACTGTGTGTTTGTAAGGATGCAGGCTATAAATAAGACTTTGCCAAATTGGCCATTTTTTTAAAACAAAATTGATGTTGCTATTTGTATCACCACTATTTCAAGTATAAGCCTTTAATGGCATAGTTTACCCCCCAAAACAGAAATTGTGATCATTTACTTATACCCTTCACTTGTTCCGAACTAGCATGATTTTTTATTTATTTTTTACACAAAAGGAGATGTATAGAAAGATGCTGGAAACCGGTAACCACTGACACTCATTTTGTTTAATTTTGCATACTATGGATGTCAGCGCTTACTAGTTTTCTTCTTTGAAATATCTGCTTTTGTGTTCAACAGAATTAAATAAAAATTTAACTGGCGAAAAAGAAGTATTTTTTAAAGTTACACATAGAGCCTATTCATCAGTTAAAATAACGTAAACAATATAACATATTCATAGCAAATCTTGAAATGGTCCCTCAGAATAATTTAGAATAGTTTTCCTGTGACTTGACGGATGTTTAATCTGAATAATCTGTGATCAAAAATTGATTTTGATATCAGTGCAATCAATCATTTTAAGAACATTCTCAAATATTATACAAGTCAGATGCTGAATATCAGTCTGCTGAATGTGCTTTTCAAGGGTAATATGTAGAATTGAGAAATATTAGCGACACCACCAATGGCCATTAAGTGAACTGTAGGAAGCAACGTATTTATTGCTATTTTTATTGGCAATGGGAGAACAGCTTGCAACAAAACATAAAAAGCAAGATCTTTCTTAGACTTCACAAGTTGTCTGTGAAAGCCTGTAAACTGATTTTTATGTGAAGGACTCAAAAAATCAAAGGAATGTGAGTTTACACTCACTGCCGAGAGCCATCATTCATTCTGTTGTAATATTGGAGGAGTCTGTAACATTCTAATATCAATGTGCCATGCAAAGAAATTGATTCATTCAAATGACAAACTTAGTATACTAGCCTCTAATATTTATAATCAAACTGTTATAACATTGTAAATTACTTCATTTAATGACCTCACCTGTTTATAATGCCATCATTTTGGTGTATTAATTTTGTTATTAAGAACAAGGTGCAAAATATTTAAATGTTAAATTAATGTCTCTTTTAGTGTTATCAATGACCGCTAGCAATTTTTTTAAAGAATATTTTTATCTACTAAAAAAAAAGAACTTTAAACTGAGTATAATACTTGGGGGCACTGAATCACACTGTGCACAAGTGCAAGCATAAGCAGTAAGTTTCCGACTGCAATTCACTTAAAAGCAGTGGAGGATGAAGTTCCCAAATTAGGAACTTGAGTTAAAGTAGATATCCTAGGAAAATGTTACTCCAGTAGAAGTATAAAGTCCTCCTTGTCAATGTTACTTGGGTCAAAGTACAAAAGTATTTGATTTTGAATTTAAATAAATAATCAATGTAAAAGTAGACCTTCATATCGATGAATATTTATTTTGCAAGTTGAATTACCAAAAATTGTCATGTTTTTATAACCACACTGATCATTTATAATTCATTCATTCGTTTTCCTTCAGCTTAGTCCCTGAATCATCAAGGATTGCCACAGTGATATTAAGTAAAAGCATTCACTTTCTGAACCCTATTCAGATCACTTTGCAAAATCAGTGAATCATTTGCTGGCTCACTCTGAACGGATCATATGAATTAGTGAGTTGTTTACTCATGAACATATGTCCAATTCACAAATTAATATGTCAGATATTTCACAATTTATAAACTGATTTAACAAGTTAACTGATAAAATCAGCCGTAGCTTGTTTTTAACACCATTATTGCATCTCTGAGGAGGTGACAATTTAATGAGAGGGGGCCAGCTCACCTCCAATGAGGGAGAACCTGAGCTCCAGCTCCTCCCTCTATAAGTTGTTTTAATGCGTATACCCACCCCGCTCTTAACTACAACCCCAGTGACATCACTTGTAGAAGAAGTACAGCCAGGAGGAACTGGAGCCTAAGCTCTCCCTTGCTGGAGCTCAGCTCTGCCCATGTGTCCGATTCGGTCAGGAAATGTAGTTAAAAGTACAATATATTGTTTTGGAATAGAGTGAGGTGAAAGTCACCTCAAATAAAACATATTTCAATAAAGTATAAAATATGTACTTAGTTACTGTCCAACACTGCTTAAAGCCACTGGTTTTGCCATATAAAGTCCCTTTATTTAGGGTAGACGCCATATTGAATTTAAAGGACAGTGTAAACAGTGTGATTTTTTATGAGACAGGGAAAGAGGCTCTGAAATCAATGTTTTCTTCGGTCCATGTTTTTGATACAGAAAATCAGGTCAAAAATTGTGTCATATAACTGTGCCCAAACTGTTCTAACATTTACTCACTCATGACATGTGCATAGACATACAATTTTTGGGGTCCATTTTAACGATCTAGGCGCAAAGTTTAAAGCGCAGGGCGCAAAAGCATTAAGAGCGTGTCCAAATCCATTTTTGCTATATTAAAGATAAAAAAAAAGGTTTACGCCCCAGAGCATGGTCTAACAGGGTTGTTTCTAATTTCCAGCAAATGAATAAACGAAAAATAATAACAAAGTGTGGTCAAAAAAGTTATATTCAAACACACGTCTTATTCTTATGCCCCATATGGTGATGCAAACGTCTCCAAAACAATTATTAAAACAAATATAAATTAGCATATAATAAATAATGCTGCTAATAATAATGAAATTATTATAAGAATGCAAGTTGTCATGAATAAACTGAAAAAAGCCCACTTTTTATATCAATGTAGTAAATAATAATTTTTGATGTGTTGATAATGTTTAAAAATGTTGAAATAAACATTTTAATACTTTTAATTTATTTTTTCATTCATTTTCATTTTTCATAAAGATATTTGTGTTAAGCAATATGTTAGCATTTGAACCTGCATAATTAACGCGCTCTGTGCTTGACTTTAGACCAACTTTCAGATGGTCAATGGCGTGGTCTATTTCCTTTTCTCAAAATAGCAACACGCCAACAATGCGCCTTAACAAACCTCCTTTATAGGCTGGCACACTCATGAATCCACAAAGTGGCGCAAATGGATTTACTATTCAAACAACATGGCGCAAAACATGAAAATTACGGTTGCGCAGGTCTGAAAATAGCAACAAATCGTGCAAAACACCTCATTGCGCTGAGCGTATGATAGGGCTCTTTAGAATCTTCAGAAGTTACACCATGTAGGCAAACTGAGAGTATAACAACTTTGCTGTATTTAAATGTTACAAGTTCCTGTAAGTTGAGTAAGCACTCACACAGAATATGGAAATGTCTTTTCATTTATATAAAGTATTTAGTTAATCTCTAGGCAGGTATATATGTGAATTTATCCATATCCGTTTTTTTTGTGTTAGAAAAGGATGACTCCAGTTAGGTATAGGGAAATCCCTAAATGACTGAACTTTCAAAGACGTGAAATCGCCATTGGAATTAACCTAATGACGAGTGCTAGGGAATTATCTGCCGAGAGAGCAGAAAACGCAGCGCTCAGAACTATATTATGCAAAGAACATGGAGTTATTTGATGTAGTAAGAGAGAGAGAGAGAGCGTCTCTATGCTAATCTGTCTTGACTTGCCGTATGGATATCTGAGTTTCTTAACTACAAGGACATTTTCAGCACTCAAACTTCTGACTGTTTCCTTCAGTTGCTATAGAGACAAACACTTGGAAATGGATTTAGAAAGGAAACCTCTGCGCACCTGGCTTATAGCTGACAATGAAACCAGGAAAGGTGTATGTTCGGTGAGTTATATACAAGCGGTTCTACTCTGAAAGTGTGGTCATTGACCTTGTGATGAAAGCCCACTTCTGTACAAGCCAGAGTAGCAAATGACATGCTTGAAAAACAGCCACTTCAACCAGAAGCTCTGACCTTACAGACACCACGCACCAAATATATCTTAATTAAAGGCGAGGAAATAAAGACTTCACATGGTAATGCATCCCCTTAAAGGACAAACAAAATAACCTTTGTCTCACCAGCTCAAACGTCCATTATACATAGTGACATGAAAATAAATTAAGTCGTCATTAGCTACATTTTGAAATACCTCTCAAGATTGCATTGCCGGTTAAAGTAGTACAGCCATCGCTGGAGGATCTCAGCAAACAAATTATGCAAAGTTGAAATGCCACAGGAAGCCTTAACCTACGTTTACCCTGAGGCTTTGAGCTGCACGCTGCATACAGAGCAGAAAATAAATAAATAAGAAAAGCAAACAGCCAAAATAACATAGACGTTTCCAGGCACTGCTTTGTGTATGCATGCTTGCGCACACTCACACACATAATGCGAGAGCCTATGACTGAGAGAGTGTGAGGAAAAGGGTTGTTAGTCTCCACAAAAGCGAACTAGAAATGAAAGCACTGCCTAGTTTCCTAACAATCAAATGAAGGCTATGAGAGGTAATACAAATCAGGACAAACACTCCAGATGAGTTGATTGTTGACACGTTAAAGGGATAGCTCACCCAAAAATGACAATTCTGTAATTTTTACTCACCCTTCACTTGTTTTTTTCTTCTGTTGAACACGGAATAAGATATATTGAATAATGCTAGTAGCTTAGACCATTTGACTACTATGAAAGTAAATGGGTGCCAATAACTGGCTTGCTTGGTTTGGGACATAGATATATACACTAAATATTGCATCCGGAGCCCAAGTATGCATCAATAGCACTGCCTCATTTGTACAGTGCTCCCAGGACAATTGTCATTGAACATCACTTAGTCAAGACTAGAGCCAGTGTGAAGATGCAGGACTTTAGCACTATAATACAGTTATTACTGCCCTGATATACACTGTTAACCTTACTTAGATGTTACTGTAGATTATGCAGTAAATAACTGTAAAATAGCCAGTGTTTTGCTATAATGAAAGGAAACAGTATTTTACTGTAAAAGGGGAAGGGTTTGTATGAAATTGTGTAGTGCGAAGAATAAATTAAAGTAATTTACTTTATTTACCCATTACAGATATTTACTGTGACAATAAATACTGTTCAACCATTACTGCCCCATCTACTCTGATGCTTTATGTTGCTATTTATATGTGCATATTATTTATTTTTATAAAAAAAAAAAAAAAAAAAAAATATATATATATATATATATATATATATATATATATATATATATATATATATATATATATGCATGTTTTATTTATGTTTTATAATTATTTGAAACTTTAAAATAAATTAATTATTTTGTGTTTTTTGCTGTTAAGTTTTTTTATGCATGGTCAGCATTGAGGAGAGAGTAACACATTTCACTGCAGCACTTTCTGTGTGTGCATGTGTGTGTGTGTGTGTGTGTGTGTGTGTGTGTGTGTGTGTGTGCATGCATGTGTGTGTGTGTTTTGTTTCTTTTATGTTTTTAACCTTCTATATCAGGAGTCAAGTAATGCCACAGTAGAGCTTATTCAAAGGTAAGTATTATATAGGAATGACATACATATAAAAGCAAAATTATTCAGTCTTTAAAATTTTAATTCTTTTTTAAATATATCCCAAGTGATGTTTATCAGAGCAAAAAAAAAAAAATTATTTCTTATAACTTTGTTTACTTTTCCCAATGAACCTAGTTAAGCCTTTAAATTGCAATGGAAGCTGAATATTAGAATCTTGCTAAATAACTAAGAATGTGTTTAAAAAAAAATCTCACTCTTAAACAGCACTTACATACATTTTTGCAGAGGCTCAATGGAGTTGACTGGAAAACTTTAAATCTCTGGAAAACTTAAAATGAAGTAAGTAAAGTGGCATTTATAGCATAAAGACTTTCTTATATTTATGCGTAAATTATTTGTTTAGTTTTTTATTACTCCTACAGGTTTAGAGCAACATGAGGATCGGTGTTGACCATTTTATATATATATATATATTTTTTGCTTTAGATTGAGTTTGTTAATTAATTAATTAGTTAATTTAGGTTTTTTTATTGGATTTGTGATTGTGATAAATGTTGGCAGTTGCTTTGAAAGTATACTATTTACCATGGGGTCAAACTCAGTTCCTGGAGGACTGCAGCACAGCAGAGTTTAGTACGCACCCTGCTTCAACATTACCTGTAGATTTCTAACAAGCCTTGATTAGTTTGATCAGGTGTGTTTAATTAGAGTTACAGCTTAAAGTCCCGGTCACACTCCACTATTCTCCCTATTGACCTTATTCTAAAACGCGGAAGTGCGCCTGTTTTCGCGATTGTCTTAGAACTTCCGATTCAGTCGCCAATGGGAGAAATGACTAGGAATAATAAACGGCAGAAAATGGCCAAACTACTTGCTCAACAAACAAATATTTGCATGACTACACAGACCAAGTAGCATAATATAATAAGAAAATATTAAATTGCAACATCAAGCAGCGTAACGAGCAGTTGTTAACGTCAAAAAATGAATGGAAGTGAATGTGACCGGAAGTCGCGAGACAAAAAGATTCAAATGGCAGCGCCCACTCGACAGCTGAGAATAAGGTGAATAGCTCTTCCATTTATACGCATGTGAAAGCTGCAGACCTAGAATGCAGAAAAATTTTACAGGGAGGGAGAATGATACATTTCCATGCACAAAAACACTTGTTCTTTGTCGGCAATGCCCGTGCGGTCACTTATCCATTGATGTAGAAAAGTTTCATAAAATTATGATTGTCGTAATTTAAATAAATATTTGCATACTGATAACCAGGAAAACTCCCGAACGTAGAGATATGTATAAATGTTTAGATATCTTGGGCCAGTCCACTGCACATTAATTTCAAAGGAGCGCTACCCTGTACTAATATGGCGGCTCTATTGACGCATTCCTTCCAATGAACAACAATAGCGTAGGCGACATCTAATGTAAATATCTATGGGTTTGGGACTTGTCCATCGATGGATTTGCTCTTCAGTGTTTTGAAAGTGTGGACTTTCAAAAGTGAAAATTAAACCACACTGAACTGAACTAAGATCAACTTTAACTCTGAATTGACAGCAAGAACGAACAAAGAAGCATTGTCTGATTTGATTGCAAACTATATGATTGTAGCTTCATCAGAACAGGTTTATCAGCGGAGAGGAGTCAGATATCGATACAATATCTGCTGTGTGTTGTACCAATTGCTTCAACCCTTGAACTGTTGTCATGTGTACTTTAGAATTACTGAAGCAGTCATTAGTAAATTAATAGCTTTTTTAAAAAATAAAATCCATATAACTACAAACTTTCCAAAATATGTGTATGTTTCGTTTTAATATTTATTACTACAAAACACAAGAGTTTCACTTGAATGGTCATTAATGGTCAAAATGCCTGCATGCATTTCAACATCCACTTTTTCCTGTGCCATTGAATATGGGTGCCTCTGTTGCCTAGCAACTTTCTGCTAACAAAAATATAACTTTCTGATAGCAAAAACATCTCTTTACTTCAGACATGCCTTTAAAAACAACATTTTTACTGTGGTGAAATAACGTTGCTTTTCTGTTTCCCAAACAAAACGAGTTTGGCACCTTCACAAACTGCACATTACATATTACGGTAATGACTTTATATAATATGACAATGTACATTCAAAACTTATATTCTACAATCTCTTTTAAGTAAGCATTAAATGTATAGGACATGACAAAATATTAATACAGTCTTATATGCACAGTCTGAATGACAGATATGGACAGTTGGCGGGTCATCGGTTCAACCTCTGATCAATCAGAGACCTAAGCCGAAGGAAAATGAATGGATGAATAAATGAGTTTCAGTGTTATATATAATAAATATATAATATTTAATTGTTGTACATATAATTACAATATAGATTATACTGTTATTGTGCAATACAGATGTATCATATAAATGTACATTTGAAGTCAAAATCTTCAATGGAAAATTACCGCAATGTCATCAGGACGTTGGACTTTGTTTGATTAATTCCACAACCTAAAACCAACCAAAGATCAATGTGTACTGATGTTACAATTTAACGTTGTATGGACGTCACATTATGACATTAATATGATTTCGGATAATGGGCAGTTAAAGCCACAAATTTAAACCAACCAAAGATCAGAGTCTACTGATGTTAGACTTTGATGTTGTATTGATGTCACATAATGACCTTAAGTTGACGTTGGACTTATATTAGTTAATTCCACAACCTAAAATTAACAAAAGATGTCTACAGATGTTCTACTGACATTGTATAGGCGTCTTATTATTCATTCATTCATTTTCTTGTCGGCTTAGTCCCTTTATTAATCCGGGGTCGCCACAGCGGATTGAACCGCCAACTTATCCAGCAAGTTTTACGCAACCCATCTCTGGGAAACATCCACACACATTCACACACACACACTCATACACTACGGACAATTTAGCCAACCCAATTCACCTATACTGCATGTCTTTGGACTGTGGGGGAAACCAGAGCATCCAGAGGAAACCCATGCGAAGGCAGGGAGAACATGCAAACTCCACACAGAAACACCAACGCCGAGTTTCAAACCAGCGACCCAGCGACCTTCTTGCTGTGAGGCGACAGCATTACCTACTGCGCCACTGCCTCGCCCGCGTCTTATTATGGCGTCATGTATCTGTCATAAACTGGCATTGGATTTTACTCCTCTGACGTCACAACCAAAATATAAGCAAATACTTATATCATATGATGTTGTGAACACAGACCTTAAAATTGAGACATTTTCTTATCTGCTACTCATAAAAACAAGTATTGTTTGAATCCACACAGTCATAAGATTATAACAATATGGAAAAATTAAATACTAAAAATAAAAAAGCAACAATTATAGGAAAATAATAATAGCAAAGACATAAAAATGGCAAATGATAATCAAATAGCTAACTAATGATCAGTATTGTTTATGATATATCTGATATAATGATATTTATATAATTGACTTATGATCATATGATTAATTAAAATAATTAAATAAAGAATAAATTAATACAAACGAATGAAAATAAAACAACACAAATGAATAGCTGTTTTCCTAAAACTCATCACATACATAAGTTTGCTACAATGATTCTCAGATCCTTCGTTAGATTCGTCAGTTGCTGGAAATGAGTTATTAAATATATTATGCTTAAAAATGGCTGATAGTTTCAACTTTGTTTATACAGTATAGAGAGTTATTTATATATAAAGTGATTTATATATAAGCGTCAGTAATGTAAAACAAATTAATCAGAAGATGTGGTTTGAATTTAGAACTAAATTCTCCATGGCAACACCTACCTCATAGCCTCACGACTTGGAGCTATAAAGAGAAACTAATAAACCACCACACGTTTCATTGTTATTTCTCAGTGTTCACTTTTTATTTCTCTAAGAGCTTAGCTGATGCCTCTCCGCAGATTTAGCACAAGGCAAGGATGTTCATGAAAAGTTCAGGAAAAACATATTTAACGCTAAACGTTATAGATATTGTTCAGATGGGATTTGAGCCTGCAGAAGTTACACACAAATTATGTATAGACACTTAGAAGAGTGAACGTTTCACAAGGATGAGCATTAAACGTGAGTCATTACACCAAACACACAGCAAGGGCACTTCTACCATTCCTGAGAATTATCATGGCTCTGTGAGAACAGGGAAGACGGCGGTTGTTTGCCATACGTCATTTGGGTCTTCTGAATGATTTTATTTGATTCTCTTTCGACCATTTTCTGCCTTTGTACTCGCACAGGCTCAGCAGGGAGAGATAAGAGCTAAATGCGCAGCTCCAATCAGAAGTATCTTGTCGTGCCTCACATGCAGTGACCTGGCCTGTGGAGATGTCATTCACTTATCAGGAAGGAGAAAGCAGAAGTCTTTTTCTCTCTCTCAATCTCGACCTGCCGAGGCCTGACAGAATACAGAGGTGTACGGGGAGTCGCTCTCTGCTGATAACAGCCCAACTTCACGTGTCGCCAAATAGGTTTCCATTTCGCTTCTGCAGTTCACTGGTGCTTATCCACATAAACATTCCGTCAGCTCATGTAGGTAAGAAATGTAAAGACAGAAAGAGGCAAGAGGGGGAAATATGACTGAGGTTAGTTTTTTTGAGGCATCTTCAGAAATAAAATTTTAGGCATTTTAGCATTCTGTCCCTTTATGATCACAACAAATTCTGAGCCAAAACCATACAGAAAACTCTGGATGCACTTGCTACTGCACCCGGTCAGTACCTGGATGGGAGACTACATGGGAAAGCTAGGTTTCTGCCGGAAGTGGGGGTTGGTTGCAGGATTCGCAAACTGAAGAGGGTGGGGGAGGTTGGGGGTAGCAGCGAACTGAAGAGCGGGTGGGGGTAGGGGGGGGGTAATTCACGAACTGAACAGCAGGAGGGGTGGGGGAGGAAGTGGGTAGCAGCGAACTGAAGAGCGGGTGGGGGTAGGGGGTGGTAATTTGCGAACTGAAGGGGGCGGGGCGTGGGGGGTAAAATGTTTAAGTTTTCTGAGAGATGGGTCTGAAATACGGAAGACTTCCGAGAAAAACGGGAGTGTTGGCAGGTATGCATTGGACTGTGGGGGAAACCGGAGCACCCGAAGGAATCCCAAACGAACATAGGGAGAGCAAGCAAACTCCACACATATAAATGCCAACTGACCCAACCAAGGCTCGAACCGGCAACTTTCTTGCTGTGAGGTGACAGTGATAATTACTGAGCCCCTGTGTCACCCTGCTTTTTAATAATTATTTCTTATTTAATTATTGGTAATACTTTTTAAATGTAACTTAATAATTTAGATAATGTTGATTTTAAGAGGTGTCAAACAAATTTGAGAGATGTCATTTGTCAGCGTTGCCATGAAAGCATATTAGTATTAGTTTTTTTTTCAATACATTTAACAAGTTTCCTAAACTCTTAACACAGTTAGCACAACAATTGTTCTTTTTTGGCTATACAATTAACACATTTCTTGTTGCTTTGATACAAAATGCACACAGTTAACACCAATTTCAAATGCTTGAACTTCTTTTACACACAAGCTCAACCAAGACCAAAACAATGTAATTTTACAGGCAAATTTACAAATGCTGTCAGAACAGATAAATTTAAAACTGCATGTCAGAACAGATAACATCATGTTCTAAACAGAACTCATATAGGCTAAAGCCAAAGTGAACAGCTGTTCATATTGTGAAAAATATATTCCCTGTATTTTATTCCATTGCCAATGAGAAACAGCTTATTGCAGTTCTGTAAATACATCGCATCAGATTCCCATCTAGGAACCACACTCACCAATTTCCATTCACATGATCAAATGCTGTAAAAGAGAACTCTTTGGGCTAATTATGTGTGAAAAAGGAACAAGAGAATTCTTCCCTTGACTAGAGAAGATATCAGGTGTGATGTGGATGAGAACATGTGGCCAAATGCAGATGACCGGGCAGAATAGAAGATTTCTTTCTTTTTTTTTATTATAATTGCGATGCTTTTCTGTTCGTATATCTTGCAGTGATGTAAATACCTTTTACAAATAAAGTCTTTACTGCAGCAGTTCTATGTTTCTATATTTTTCTGTGTTTCTATATTTTTATTTTTTTAAATATTTCCCAAAAAATGTCAAACAGAGCAAGGAAATTTTCACAGTATGTCTGATAATATTTGTTCATCTGAAGAAAGTCTTATTTGTTTTATTTTGGCTAAAATAAAAGCAGTTTTACATTTTTTAAAACCCATTTTAAGGTCAAAATTATTAGCCCCTTTAAGCTTTTTTTTGTGATTGTCTACAGAACAAACCATCGTTATACAATAACTTGCGATTGACTGAAGATAAGACTAAGACTAAAAATTTGCTGTCAAAATGAACACTTTACAGGTGGTTTGTTAAGCCCACTCACCTGTGTGAAGCACACTTCATAAATGCACAGTGTTTGTGTTGGTTTATGTGTCAGCGAGATGAATGAGAGTGTTTTCTATGGGTGGTT
Source organism: Danio rerio (assembly GCF_052040795.2). Classification (NCBI taxonomy): domain Eukaryota; kingdom Metazoa; phylum Chordata; class Actinopteri; order Cypriniformes; family Danionidae; genus Danio; species Danio rerio. The sequence goes on from NC_141029.1 coordinate 12,757,834, forward strand.
TGTTGAGCCCACTCACCTGTGTTTGGGTTATATGTTTAAACTTTGCTCTCCTTGTAAACGTGTGGTTCATGGAAAGATATAGGGGTTCAACAAAATATCCAAAGAGTGAAATATTGAGCTATTTTGAACTATTAGCTACTCTTGCGCTTTGATAAGCACAGCAACAAACAGGCCTTTGCATGGTGCAATATAAATGAATAGGTTTTATTGTGCAGTGCTTCTTAAGTTATTGTGCTCAATGCAGTGGCTACGGCTGGAGGGATAATGTATCATATACTGTACTTTTTTTTCTGGCTTATATTTAGGCGGTTTTCTTTTTCAACCAAAAACTGAAAATGCAAATTTTGGCTGATAAATTTCAGCAGCCAAAGATTTGTTGCACCCCTAGTTTTAGTTTGTTTTTTTATAAATGTATTTGGTCTGTGGTGTGTTTATATTTCAAACTAAGCACACCAGAAGTCATTTGGAAGTGAAATGAGAGACATCCAAAGTCTCTTTTCAAATCTTTCACGAGTGACAGACTTGAAACTGTTCATTCTGATGGCACAATTGTCCTGACAGCTTCCAGGATTGGCTTAGAGAGTGACTGCAGTCTCCCAAAAAAAAAAAAAAAAAATAAAGAGAGGAAGAAAGACCAAAGAATTGCAGCTTAAATCAATGTTTGGCTCCATTTGGCAAAACCATCAAGTCGGGGAATAAAGTAAGAACTGAAGTTCTCCTAGAAAAGTTGCATTACTCATTTAAGAACTTTTGGTTTCATTTTATTCTTAACTCTTATCCACACTGTCCATGACTTAGAAGAAATTGACAGAAAAATCTATTTGCTAGCTTTAGTGAGATGAGTCAGACGTTTAAAAGAGGACAACTTGGTGTAAATATAAAAGAGAGCTTTTTCAAATAAAATGTGTGGTCTTGCAGTACTGTTTTAAAGTTTGTTTTGTAAAATTAGTTTTGTACCATCTTGGAATTATCAGGTTTATTTTAGAGGTGTATATACACACAAACAATTCTGATTTGTATTACCCAAATGTTGGGTCAAATGTGGACAAATCCAACAGTTAGGTTAAAAAAGGGTTCACAACTTTTTGTTTAGATGGTCTGTTCGTTGAATTTAAGTTACATTGCATCTACATGCCAACTAATTCTCAGTAGATAATAAATAGAATGTTAGGTTGGGGTTAGGGTTAGTGTAAGTTGACATATACAGTACTTGCAAAGTTTCTTAAAGGCAGTTAAATGTCTGTTGAAGGAGCAGTATCAACAGATATTAAGCTACTAATACTCAAATGGACCATTAAAATAAAGTGTTTTTAAAAATTGCAATTTGACTTTATTGTAAAAAAAAAAACTGTCTATATTTGACTCAACACTGAGTTAATACAAGCCAGCTTGTATGTACAGTGAACATTTTAGATGTTTCAAAATTGTTCCCATAGGCTCAAAACCTATTTGGAGACATTCACACTTTATAAAATATTAAATCGAAGAAATATTTACTGTAGAAGTTAAAAAAGGCAAAGCGAGTTTAAAATTCAGATATTTGCTAGTCAAACATGCTGATTTTATGCCCTTAGCCATAAAAAGCAATTGCAAAATGTCTTTTGTTGACCTATCTAAGGGCACATTTAAATGACACAATTGTAAAGAGAAAATAATTTATTTGTTTTGGTCATTTATTTAAACAACAACATTATAAGGGCATTAAATTACCTTTAAAAAGTAATACGGTTATAATATCCTTGTAAGCTACAGTACATGGATGTGAATTTGTGAACGATTTGTGACAACATGTGCATTTGTGTTCAGTCTATAGACATGTGTGAGTTCTTGACAACAACATTTCACTACAGGGCCATGTGTAAGAAGGTGTGCAATTTTTTTTTTTTTAATAGAGTGACATTGCATGCATGATCTGACATATAGGCCCAGTCCCAATTCTTCCCCTTAGCCCTACCCCTATCCCATATCTCTCTAGCTTGAGGGCATAGGGCTAAGTTGCATGGGTGAATACCTCTTTGAACAGAGAGTTTTCAGGACCACACTTGAAACCAAGGGGTAAGAAATTTTCCCAGAATACACCAGCCCCAACGGCAGCATAGCCGCACCCGGAAGTAAGAAGATCCACAAATTAGTGTATTTTTGTCATTATTATGAATTTTTTTACAACACGCAAGCATATGTTTTAATACATTTGCATTCGTGTTTTACCGTAATTCTTTTAAAAAAACATATAAAATAAAACCTGCTAAATTTCTCCATCTATCATCCCTAATCATAACTCCTGTACAGCAGTCCCACAATATTCTGACACTCGATGACACTCAAATGCCCTGTCAGAAAATTCTAGTGGCTGTTTTACAGTGTCTGCTATTATTGTTATTGTTGTTTTTGTGTGTTTACACAGATGAATAGGCCACTGGGTAAATGTGCAGTATAGTTATGAGCTTATTGCCACATTAGATTGTTATGATAATATTATAGATGCCTTCAGTGATTTCCTGAAGATAAATACCAGCTGGAATAACTACAGCAGTCGCGATCATCTGATCTCATATGAAGCAAGAGATCATGATGACATCTGATGACTTGCGCAGGTGCTGTAGTGTTGTTCCATTTCTTACAGGTACATTTTGAAGCCCTTCCCCTCCACACTCTCTTTCAAGGAGAAGGGAAAACGAAAGGTGTAGGGGTACAAAAATAGAATTGGGATTGGGCCATACTGTAATAATATACATAAATAATGTTTTATTGTGTCAGTAGGGGGTGTTGTGACATTGTTGCCACTTGTACAACTTTTCAAAAATGCAAGGGAACAGCTTTACATCCTAGTATATTGCTAGTAATCTAATGCATAGCAACACATGTATGTCCACAATTTTTTGTGATACTTCAATGCAAGAAATCGAACTTTCATCAATTTGCACTTCCTGCACAAGCAATGCGTTAACAGGATGATTAATGCTGGCCAAAGAAGTACCGAAAAAATCCCCAAATCGATCCTGCAGTTAAACATAATGAAAAACAAAAGAAATGCCACCCAACGCAATAGATCTCTTCAATAATCTATGCATTGCTAACCTCTGAGGAATGAGTTGAGAAAATCAAAGCATGCGACTTGGCACGCACTTACTTCACGAGGAGGCTCGGTTGCTGCAGCAACTACAATTATAACAGCCGTGGCATGAGGAATGCTTATGTTTTCCAGTTTTCAACTCGAGCAGCTGCACGCGTTCAGCATACATTCTCTATAATTTCACAGTGCATATCAACATGGCATCATCGAGCTGAGTATGTATCAACTCTTTCGAGATAATTGAGTGGTCAGCTTGCCAGTAAGCCATTAAGAAAATCACACAAGCATCAATACTCTAATTCTCAGCCTTAAGGCGAGCAGCCATTGATTCTGTCACTTCCAATGGCGCGCATGGCGCTCCGTGGAGGCCAAGAGGCTGACTTCCATTGAAAGCCATCTCGCCTAAAGTTTTCTCTTCGTGGAAGCATTTGCAAAAGGCAATTGTGTTTGTGATGTACAAATAAAAGCAATCTGCTGTGGATCACAGAGTTTGACCTGAATTCGATTCCCCCGGCTTGCCTCTGTTTGAAACTCGGCTCAACTTCAAACTGTCAAAATATTCCAGCTTTTGAGGAGCTGGAGATTGCGCTGTATTATTTCTAAATCCGTATCCAGGAGAGAGCAGATGATCCACATTTTAGCAGAAAATGCCCGGTGCGTTTAAAATGCAAGACATTAAGACACAAATAGAGCAGAACCGTAAACACTGCGAACATTCAAATGTCATCTTAATCTCCTTAAGCTTCCGTTCTCTAAACAAATACACGCAGCCTCGAAAGGAATTTACCCTGAATTTGCGTGCGATGTTCGAGGAGGAGGTTCATTTTTTATGAGATGAAGCCGTGGGAGTGCAGACGACCTCAATGAAATGGAAACGAGCCCAAACGGCATCTAGAGGTTTGGCTGATTCCTGCCGAGCTGACGGTGTTATATGAGGCTTCAATTCGGAATGAAAGTCTTAGACAAATGTTTAATGCATTTATTATGATTCGGGGTGACTGTCTCTGTCACCTTTCCTCAGCTCCGCTCTCGACGACGGATCTTCAATCATTCAGCCAATTGTGAAATACAACACTCCGCTTAAAAAAAAAAAAAAAAAAACGAGCATGCAAAAATAAATTCCAGCCAAATTGTTCTTACAGATGGAGCAATGCGTCAGGAAGCACTCTTTCGGATGTGTCTGACAGCCGAAAAACCTAATTGCTCAGGTCCCTCGTCATCTCATTAAGAACCATAGGTGCGTCTTAGAAAAAAAAGTTAAACGCATTATTAGACAGGCTGGCAGGAGATGGAGCGCGTGTGGGATCACGAAGGGCTTGGCGCCCGCTTCGCACTCGCACTGAATGAGTTTCTCTCTTCAATCAAGAAACAATAAATTTGAACAAGGCTGACTGCCCAGACAGGCTGACAGACAACCGCCATCACCTAATTGGTGGCAGAGGTCTTTTATTCAGAGCGAGCGGGTATAAATCACTCTCTCACAATAAAAGAAAAGGCTCTAGAGAGATTTAAGGTGGGAAATGCATCAAGCAGCTATTGAGAAAAGACTGTGTGCTCGAGAAGCCTCACGCTCCACAGATTATTGTCTTGGCCATATACCAGGCCATTCACTTCACCCTCTCTGCAGCTATTGAGAGATGGTGGTAAAAGGAAAAGAAAGAAAAAAATGGATTGATGGATGGTCAGAGATTGAAAGAGAAACTTAAAATGGCTCCTTTTCACCTGAAGAGCAGGTTAGTGCGCTGGAGTTGGGGGAATTGAAGACCCCTGACATCAGCAAACACAGATATGGCTAAAGTGCTGCGATTGCTGAGTCAGGACCAGTGAGTGACATCTTTTAAGTGCAAGGAGGGACGCTTTTAGAGGCATCACCACTGAAGAGGACAGAATGGGATGTGACTATTACCACGCTGCTCACTGTTGGGTTGTCTTGGGGGTATACGGTGACGCGGCGCCAAGGGGTGTTTTGTTCTGTGACGCACCTGGTCCATATATAGCAAAGCCATTGCCGCAGCTCTGAGGGGATACGAGCTGTCCGATTTGAGAAAGGTCACATTTAGGGATGCAAACTTCAGCTGAAGAAAACAGCAGACATTGTTAGCTGTTTATAGGAAACTAAGTGGCACTTTCAGGTAACACATTATTTCGGATGGTCCCCTTTAGGCGTTCTTCTGAATATAGGTGTGTTCACACTTGGCAGGTTGGGTTTTTGTTTAGATTTTTTGATGGAATTGTCTGCTGCTATAGTGGTTCAATTTGAATAAGTGTGAATGCTGACATTTGGTGTGCCAAATCAAGCAGCTCAAAACCTCTTAAATAGAAATCCCACTATTTACTCACACTTAGCAAAATCTGTGTGTTAGTGTGCTGTATTTATCGTGCAGAAATCAGTCCAAAAGCAGCTTCAGCTGTGAGAGTCTAATGAATAGTGACTTGGAGCAGGTGAGTGTGTGTGATGCATGACTGAATATGTAGTCCATATTTGTAGTCCATATAGTCTATTTTTGATTCAATTAATGAGAATTATTTCTAAGCAAATCAAGGAATAAAAATTATTTTGTGTTTTTTTAGTCTCCATCAAACCAACAAAAACAGCATGAATTACCTGCAAGTAACTTTTAAACAACATGGCAACTAGCAGTCATTGAATATTAGTAGATTGAGTGTTTACAACACAATCTCATGGCAATTCGTAACTTAGTGACTAATTCATTGGAGTTTGTACGATCTTATTTGCTCATTCCCCAAAGACGGTTGGATTTAGGGGTGGGGTTAGGTGCCATGCCTCCTGTTTAAAATCTTACATTTTTCTACAACTGAACTATAAATTTGTACGAATTAGCTACTCAACTGACAAAATGTAAAATAGTTGCATTTCCTTGAGAGATAAGGGGTGCATTTCCAGAACAATAACGTTACTCGCGGCTGAACTATCATAGTACGATGCATCGTTTGGGAAAAGAACGATGTAGTGATTTAAACTGTTGCAGATCCATTGTTTGAATCATGTTAGTTAAAACGTAAAACGTTCATAATAATGCTCTAAACATGGTGGAGTAACTACTTCTTTAGAGGAAACCTCTATAATTTAGCTAACATGTTTGCTAATCCTATATAAATCACAGAAATCGGTAATGCATGTAGGCCAAGTTTTTTTATTACACTGCAAAAAATGCTTTTCTAACTTAGCTTTTTTTTGTCTTGTTTCTAGTCCAAATATCTAAAAGTTCCTAAATCAAGAAGCATTTTCTAGACAAGCAAAACATATAGTCTTGTTTTATGAAACAATATGCCAAAATGAAGCAAGTTTTTCCTTAAATCAAGCAAAATAATCTTATCACAAATTGAAAAACAAGATTATTTTGCTTACCCCATTGGCAGATTATTTTGCTTGATTTGAGGAAAAACTCACTGATTTAAGAATTTGTAGAAATTTGGACTAGAAACAAGACACAAAATCTAAGTAATTAAGGTATTTTTTGCAGTGTAAGAAATGAAAAAAAAACTTACTTAATAATAATAATTATAATAAAAAATATTATTATTATTATTATTAAGTAAGATATTGTTTATATTATTTATTTGACACATTCAAGCCACTGCAGAAATCTTCTAACCAATAGGCCCATGTCATATAGGCCTACAGTACAGAAACATTTCTTGATAAATAGCCTTCTATAAACTAAAAGCATTAGCGTATGCTATATATTTTTGTTTTTACAAGCTTTGGAGACGTAACATAAATTCCGCTTTTAAATAAATGGTCACCTATAGCTTTTGTCATGAGCCAAGGCTGCATTCAAAATGGCATAAATTTTCAAAGTGCACTACGAAGGGAGTGCAATTCTCATTATGAAGATCGCTAAAACTGAACTGTAAAAATACTTGGAAAGCAAATTACACCTAAGAGAGATGACTTTAATGTTGTTTTTTCAGGAACGTTCGAGGTTACAGAAGTAACCCTTCGTTCCCCGAGGAGGGGAACGGAAGTGCCATGAATGGGAGGATTCGGATCAGAAGCCGCTTATCTGGAGAGTATTGAACGGGCCAATGAATGAAATTAATTGGCAGCGTAAGCTTGCGCAGGTGTGCGACATCTGCAATTATCTCAGCATATAAGCACACCTGAAGCCAGCAGACGCCATCCTTTTAAGCTGAAGAGACTTTCAAACAGCTAAGGGACAGTCATTATGGCGACGGAATATGGCACTTCCGTTCCCCTCCTCGGGGAACGAAGGGTTACTTCTGTAACCTCGAACGTTCCCCTTCGGTTGGGGAACTTCAGTGCCATGAATGGGAGAATATGGAAAGCGCCATAATGACTGCACCTTACCAACACCCCCGATGAGGAGATAGTCAAGCAAGCGTGACGCACCCACATCATGGGGGGCGCGGTCCTCCAACGTGTCCCTGGCCCTATTTTATCCTACTTCAACAGAAGTTTTACGGATTTAGATATATTTTTTGGGAAGTCGTGAGCATCTAGATAATTCTAGGAAATACGACAGTACGTTGGGAAGCGTGCAATCCCGATAGGGAGGACGCTGCGGAGGCCATCCGTTACCCAAGGGGGGGATAGATGGCAGAATTTACCTATGGACTAGCCCTAAAAAGGGGGAGTACGCATAGCAAAAGAGTGGTTAGCGGAGAGGGAAGACACGGGTCCACCCAGGGGGGGGACTTAACCGTGGCGGAATAAGCATATGGGATCGCCTAGTGGGGATCACGCATAGCAGGCACCTATACCCAAAACGCGGGCTGACCAGCGGGCAGACCTACAACGTAGTGGGCCAGCAAGTGACTCCTCCGCTGAGTCAGTGCTGGGGGCCACGGAGGAATCTGCAGGGCTCACCTGACGGGGAACTTTACTGACAGATAAAAAAGGCGCACGTACCTCCGTGTTAGGGAGAATGGCGCCGCAAGCGTGTTTCAACACCCTACCGAGTTGTCTCCTCAATCACCAAAGGGTTACCTAATACCCTTGAGGAAACCGGCTCCACTCGCAGATTGTAAAACCTTGCAAATGTGTTGGGTGTCGCCCAGCCCGCAGCTCTACAGATGTCTGTTAGAGAGGCGCCGCGTGCACGCGCCCAAGAGGATGCAACGCTCCGAGTGGAGTGTGCACGAACTCCCGGGGGACACGGCTGACCTCGACTCGAATAAGCGAGTGAAATGGCATCCACAATCCAGTGGGATAATCTTTGTTTTGATACGGCACTTCCCTGCTGCCGACCGCCATAACAGACAAAGAGCTGCTCAGATGATCTAAAATTCTGAGTACGGTCCACATAAATGCGCAGAGCGCGAACTGGACAAATTAAAGAAAGGGCTGGGTCTGCCTCCTCCGGGGGCAGCGCTTGCAGGTTCACTACCTGATCTCTAAAGGGGGTGGTAGGAACCTTGGGCACATAACCGGGGCGGGGTCTCAGGATGACGTGAGAGTAATCCGGCCCGAATTCCAGGCACGAGTCACTGACCGAAAATGCCTCCAGGTCCCCGACCCTCTTGATGGAGGCCAACGCAACCAGCAGAGCTGTCTTCAGGGACAGAAATCTTAGAGATACTGATTCGAGTGGCTCAAAGGGATCGGATCGCAGACTCGTGAGAACGAGGGCGAGATCCCAAGAGGGCATGAGAGGGGGGCGAGATGGATTAATTCGCCTAGCACCCCTAAGGAACTGGATGACCAGGTTATGCTTTCCCACGGTGCCGCCAGCTACCGCGCTATGATAAGCGGAGATGGCGGCCACGTAAACCTTGAGAGTGGAGGGCGACAGCCTGCTGTCCAACTTCTGAAGGAAAGAGAGCACAACACTAATCTGGCAATTTCGGGGGTCTTCTCTGCGAGAGACGCACCATTCAGTGAATAGACTCCACTTCAGGGCGTAGGCGCGCCTCGTGGAGGGGGCTCTAGCCTGAGTGATGGTATTAACCACCGCAGTCGGTAGGTTACCTAAGTCTTCCTCGCGTCTAGGGACCACACGTGGAGGTTCCAAAGATCGGGGCGAGGGTGCCAGATGGTGCCCTGTCCCTGAGAGAGTAGGTCCTCTCTCAAAGGGATCCGCCAGGGGAGGGCCGTCGCGAGGAGTGAGAGCTCTGATATCCAGGTCCGGTTGGGCCAAAGGGGCGCAACTAGCAGAACCTGTTCCTCGTCCTCCCTGACCTTGCACAGAAACTGCGCGAGCAGGCTCACTGGGGGAAACGCATACTTGCGCATGCCCCGAGGCCAGCTGTGGGCCAGTGCATCCGTGCCGAAAGAGCCCTCGGTCAGGGAAAAAAACAACTGGCAGTGAGCGTTCTCGGGGGAAGCAAACAGATCGATCTGGGCCTCCCCGAATCGCGCCCATATCAGCTGAACAGACTCGGGGTGGAGTCTCCATTCTCCAGGGCGTAACAGCTGTCGTGAGAGCGCATCAGCTGCACGATTGAGCGTGCCTGGGACGTGAATGGCGCGCAACGATTTCAGCCGCGGGTGACTCCAGAGGAGCAGACGGCGGGCGAGCTGAGACATGCGGCGAGAGCGCATACCCCCCATGCGGTTGATATACGCCGCCGCCGCCATACTGTCCGTCCTGACCAGCACGTGTTGCCGCTCCAGCACCGGTAAAAAGCGGTGGAGAGCGAGGAACACTGCCAACAGCTCTAGGCGATTGATATGCCTATGTAGCTGGGCACCCTTCCAGAGGCCCGCAGCCGCATGCCCGCGACACATGGCCCCCCAACCTGTGTTGGAAGCGTCTGTTGAAACAACAACATGGCTGGACGCCTGTCCTAGAGGCACACCGGCCTGTAGGAACGAGGGGTCGTTCCAAGGGCTGAGGGCGCGGCGACACAGCGCAGTAACCGAGACCCGGTGTGTGCCCGCGTGCCATGCGCGTCTGGGGACCCGATCGTGAAGCCAGTGCTGAAGTGGTCTCATATGGAGCAACCCGAGCGGCGTGACGGCGGCTGCGGATGCCATATGCCCCAGGAGCCTCTGAAAGAACTTCAGTGGGACCACTAGTTTGCTGTCGAGCTCCCTCAGACAGTTCAGCAACAGGCGAGCGCGTTCCTCGGAGAGGTGCGCTACCATGGTGATCGAGTCCAGCTCCATCCCGAGAAAAGAAATCCTCTGCACGGGGGCGAGTTTGCTCTTTTCTCGGTTGACCTGAAGCCCCAGTAGGCGGAGATGCCGAAGCACCTTGTCCCTGTGCATAATCAATTGCTCCCGCGAGTGGGCTAAAATCAGCCAGTCGTCGAGGTAATTGAGTATGCGAATGCCCGCGAGCCGAAGGGGCGCTAGGGCACCCTCCGCGAGTTTGGTGAAGACCCGCGGAGACAGAGAGAGCCCGAAGGGGAGGACCTTGTACTGCCACGCTCGACCCTCGAACGCAAACCGCAGAAATTGGCGGTGGCGTGGAAGAATGGAGACATGGAAATACGCGTCCTTCAGGTCTATGGCTGCAAACCAATCCCGAGGACGAACGCATTGGAGAATGCGCCTCTGCGTGAGCATTCTGAACGGCAGCTTGTGCAGACAGCGGTTCAAAACGCGCAGATCTAGGATTGGCCGTGACCCACCGCTCTTTTTGGGTACGATGAAGTATGGGCTGTAAAACCCACTCTCCATCTCGGCTGGAGGAACCGGCTCGATTGCACCCTTCGCCAGGAGGGCAGCAATCTCCTCTCGCAAGACAGGGGCGGACAGGGGGTTGACCCTGGAGAAATACACGCCCGTAAACTTGGGGGGCCGTTTCGCGAACTGAATCGCGTAACCGAGTCTGATTGTGCGTATGAGCCACCGCGAGGGGCTGGCCCGCGCTAACCAGGCAGGCAGAGCCCTCGCTAATGGAGTCATCGCTACAATCGCTGACGTACCAGCGGTGGGGCAGCGCGGAGTGGGTGTGCTGATCCGGGAAGTACGAAGGTCCCGCGTAAGAGCTGGAGGAGAGCGATCCGCTCTGGCTCCGCACCCTGACTCCGGAGAGGGGGCTGGAGGGCTGAGGAAAGGGAGACCGTCCCCCCAGCGCTCGTGAGCCACTGGCGAAGCACGTAGAGTCTGCGAGCCGGAAGGCAGCGCGTCCCGGACTGGCAGAACTCGTGCAGTCACATCCGGGGAAGGGAAAAAGTGCTCTTTTACTGATGTTTTGGTGGCACTGAAAAGTACCGTTGTTATCGGGGCCCCGCCCTCCAGCGGGGAAAGAGCAAGTTTCCTCTTCTCCGGATGGCCTGTCTCAGGGACGCTTCGCTGTCCGTTTACCGGACTTAACGGCGCCCTGGGCAGGAGGGGCTGCCTGCTTTCGAGGTGAACGCCGCGCCCGCTTGGCCGGAGGCGCAGGCGGGGGCGGGGCAGCACTCGTTGGCGGGCGCCCTCTGCGAGGAACAGTGGAGGTGGATGGCTCGGCGGGCGGAGCGGGCTTACGGCCACGCCGATAGATGACATTGCCCATCGCATCCGACTGCTCTTTCACCGCCTTGAATTCCTGGGTGAATTCACCGACGGTGTCGCCGAACAGGCCAGCCTGGGATATGGGCGAGTCAAGAAAGCGAACTTTGTCAACGTCGCGCATATCGGCCAGGTTTAGCCAGAGGTGGCGTTCCTGAACCACAAGTGTGGACATCGTCCTCCCCAGCGCACACGCGGCGGACTTAGTAGTCCGAAGAGCATAGTCGGTCGCGGTGCGCAGCTCATGTAATAAGCTTGGGTTGGACCCGCACTCGTGCAGCTCGGCCAGCGCCTGCGCTTGGTAGCGCTGGTAGGTGGCCATCGCGTGCAAAGCAGAAGCAGCCTGGCCCGCAGCCTTATAAGCTCTGGCTCCGAGGGAGGCAGACAACCTACAGGCTTTGGACGGGAGGCGGGGCAAACCCCGCCACGTAGAGGCGCCGCGCGGACAAAGATTGACCGCGATAGCGCGCTCCACTGACGGGATCGCCTCATACCCCCTGGCAGCTCCGCCGTCAAGGGCGGTGAGGGCGGAGGCACTCGCAGCACGGGCAGAGAAAGGTGCCCTCCAGGACTGCGTGAGCCTACTGTGCACTTCCGGGAAGAAGGGGACGAGAGGCTTCGAAGGCTTCGCCTTCTGGTCCTCTACGTAGCACCCATCTAGTCGGTCCGGCCGCGGAGCTGGGGGATAAACCATCTCCAACCCCACGGCCGAAGCAGCCCGGGAAAGCACGGCTAACATGTCCGCTTCAGGATCCGATTTGACAGCGCTCACCTGCCCGGAGGGGGCGAGCGGGTCCGGATCTTCGTCGGACAGTGAAAGCCCACCCTCCGATGCCGCGGAGGACATCTGATCTCCGGTGTCAGCGAGTGTGAGAGCTACCATCTGGTTAGACGGATCACTCTCACCACCCGAAGCTTGGATGGAGCGCCGTGAGGAGCGAGAGGTCCGCGAGCCCGTGGGCGGCGGATTAGCTCCCGCTGAAACCCTCAGATCTGCCCGAGCGCCCGCTGCTTTTTTAGAGCAGGAGGCAACTGGGGTGGCTCGCTCTCTTGCGAAAGTTAGCCGCGATCTTAGCTGTGCAACGGTCATGGCATCGCAATGACGACATGAACCGCCCGCGAGCACCGCATTAACATGCTGGACCCCCAAACATGCAATGCAGTGATCGTGTCCATCATCCGGAGACAGGAAACCCCCGCATCCAGAAACGCACAGTCGGAGCGCCATCCTGAAAAGGACGTGCTGCACGACTGTGTTGCTCTTTTAGGAAAGTTGCAACTATACGCTCTGGAGGACCGGACCCAAAGAACCGCAGGCAAGGGAGTAACCCAGCTCGACCGTCTGCCACCGCGAAGACCCACTCTGGACCGGGAGACACACTCGTTCGCTCTGAAGTGCTGATCAGCAAGAGGAACCCTCATCGACTCACTCAGAAAGGATCTGAAGCGAAAAGGATGGCGTCTGCTGGCTTCAGGTGTGCTTATATGCTGAGATAATTGCAGATGTCGCACACCTGCGCAAGCTTACGCTGCCAATTAATTTCATTCATTGGCCCGTTCAATACTCTCCAGATAAGCGGCTTCTGATCCGAATCCTCCCATTCATGGCACTGAAGTTCCCCAACCGAAGGGGAACTATACTTCTAACTACAGTACTAGGTGTAGCTGCAAGCGTACAAGTTTGCGATGAATGTTTGCGAATGTTCGTTGGAATGGTGGATTTGGAAAACGTCAAATCAACGAATTATTTTTGTAACGACGAAACTTGCAACCTTACTTGTAAACATTTTAAATGGATAATCTTTTCTAACTCTAACCTAACAATATTGCACAAAAGAGAGTTGACATTGCATTGTTACTGAAACAGTCAACAAAAAGTAAAAAGGGATCTATCAAAACTCTCTTTATTTCACATATGCATTAGAGAATTATGTAAACCATGTGTGGCAGAAGACAGTTGATGAATGAAATGGGGAGGAAAGAATGTTTCTATAAAAATATGCTTGACTAAATTAGGTGCTACAATGCATTTGAGATGCAATCACTTTGATTTGGGCTCACTGACAAATGTCAAACCCAGCTGTCACACATCATTGCACACATGTCAGTTTGGCTCCTACTTTTCCTAGAGCACATAATGATTCTAGAGAGTACTGACTGTACATAAATATTCAGGCTGATTTCATTATTATTTGTAGAATTCCATATATAGCTTTTCCACACATACAATTTTTATGTTTATACATTAAAGTAAAATGACTTTTTGGTGTGGTAAAATCTAATAAATATACTGTCGTAATTTTTTATTGTAATATTAGATGTCAAGAATAACTAGAATTCTCTAAGTTAAATATTTAAAATGTACAAATTTACTTGTTGTAATAAATAAAATGAGTGGATAGAGTTAAATATCAATATTCATTTACTTGTAATGTTTCAATATTTTTTAATCATTATTTCTAAATAATATTTTCGGACCCATTCATTTATTCATTTTCTTTTCAGCTTAGTCCCTTTATTAATCAGGCATCAACACAGTGAAATAAACCACCAACCTATCAGAATATGTTTTACGCAGCGGATGCCCTTCCAGCTGCAACCCAACCCCGGGATACACCCATACACTCCTGCATTCACACTCATACACTCTGGCCATTTTAGCTTATTCAATTCACTTATAGCGCATGTGTTTGGACTGTGAGGGAAACCGGAGAAATGCACACAGAAATGCCAACTGACCCAGTTAGGGCTCAAACCAGCAAGCTTCTTGCTGTGAGGTAATCATGCTACCTACTGTGCCACCGTGCTGCCCAAACCTAGTAACATTAAGTCAATTTTAATAATGGATATGTCTAAGTGGATGTGTAGTTCCCAACATGTTTTGCATGGGATTGAATTTAGAGGAGAATATTTTGAAAATAAAAGCAATATTAAAGGATAAGCAACATTATTTTATTAGTGATTATTATATATATATATATTATTTTATTAAGATTTTATTGGTGTAATTCTAATTAGTTTAATGATTAAGAAGTGTTTTGAATACAGTTTTTTACCACCTTGCAGAAAAGTAGCACTCATGCTTTGAGTCTTGACATTTTTATTATCAATATTAATGTTTGATGCTTCACTCAAAGAGCCATACAGTAGCTGTGCTAACACTAGCTCTGAGGCCATACGCATTTTATGGTAAATTTGCTCTTGTTTTAAATTTTCTGTAAATAAAGTGAAATAACGCATTTCAAGTCAGTGGAAATGTGTGTCTTGATTCAATTAAGCCATGCCAAGTGTACTAATTTGTAAATAATAAGATTTACTTCCTTTGATAAAAGCAATGTTCCTTCTGCTAAAAAAGAACTTGACATTACTTGATTCATTTAAATGAATTCATTTATTTTCCTTGGGCTTAATCCCTTAATTATCAGGGGACGCCACAAAGGAATGAACCGCCAACTGTTCTGGCATATGTTTTACGCAGCGCATGCCCTTCCAGCTGCAACCCAGTACTTGAAAAAAATAAAAAGTAATTTAGAGTCAAAATTATAGATAATCAATTTACTTTACTTAATTTATTCAGGCGTGTTAGGTAAAACATTAAGTACACTATCTGACCAAAGTCTTGGCTCCTATCCAAGTTTAAGAAACAACAAATAATAACTTGACTTCTAGTAGCTCATTTGGTATCAGAAGTGGCTTATATGAAAGTCAAGGGCCTCTAGATTGCGCTTATTTTACCAAAATTAAAATTTGCCTTGATTTTTTAATAATTTAATTAGGACAGTACGATGACTTTGCTTAGACAAAAGTTTTGTCACTTAACAGGAATAATGTATAGTACAGAATATAAAGTCATGATGCAGTAAAAAAAAAAAAAATTAATATTGTGTTTGACCCCCATAAGCTTGCATCCATTCATCTCTGCAATGACTCAAATAACTTACTAATAAAGTCATCTGGAATGGCAAAGAAAGAGTTCCTGCAGGACTCCCAGAAATCATCAAGATGCTTTGAATTTATCTTCAATGACTCCTTCATTTTACCCCAGACATGCTCAATAATGTTAATTTCTGGTGACTGGTCTGGCCAATCCTGGACAACCTTGATCTTCTTTGCTTTCAGGAACTTTGATATAAAGGCTGAAGTTTGAGAAGTGTTATCCTGCTGAAGAATTTGCCCTCTCCTGTGGTTTGTAATGTAATGGGCAGCACGAATGTCTTGATACCTCAGGTTGTTGATGTTGCCATTCACTCTGCAGATCCCTTCCATGCCCTCAAACTGAAAATAAACCCAAACCATGATTTTCCCTCCCCAAACCTGACAGAATTTTCTGAGTCCATGCAGGTTCCAATAGGTCTTCTGCAGTATTTGTGATGATTGGGATGCAGTTCAACAAATGATTCATTGGAGAAATCTACGACCTTCTACCACTTTTCCAAAGGATCAAATAGAAGTCAAGTTACTATTTGTGGCTCTTACAACTGGGATTGACGACAAGACTTTTGCCAGGCAGTGTACATTTTGCATGATATTGACAAGTTAATTCTACTTGATATAAGCTAGTAGAATTTACTTTAGAATTTTGCTTGTGCAAATTGTTATGAGGATATAATTTTTTTCAGTGTATATGCTAAAACACAACATACAGGTAAAATCATTTAAAACATAAAACCATGCGTCCGGAGCTTCAGAAAACATACAAATCATCAATCCTTTATAATATATTTATAAATGCGTATGTATTTACACTATAATATTATAAAGGTTTTTGTATCTAAAAATGTTACAATATGCAAAGCTATTAAACATACAGTGCTCGGCATATATAAGTACACCCCTTACAAATCTCTTTTTTGAAGTCATATTTTTTCAATAAGGCTATACAATATCATATTTGTGCAAATACATAAGATTAGTCAATACCGATGCTAAATCTGGAGCTTATCTAATAAAATAACTTACGATGACGGTCCAAAAACTAGTACACCCAAATTTATGTTATAGAAAAATATTAAATACAAATTTAAAAAAAAGAGGAAAAATTAAGAGAAGCAAAAAAAAAATATATATATATATAATTTTTTTTCAATATTTTGCTTGAATTTAATTGTATTATCTTTCAATTTCTAAATATGTTTGGTGACAAAAAATATATTTGTTTTGTTTAAATGCACCAAAATAAATTGCCTATATTCGCTAAAAATGGATAAAAATATTCTTCTATTTTTTTTTAATGGGGTGTAATCAATTAGGCTGTGCGCAGAATTTAATTAATTAAAGATTATATATATATATATATATATATATATACTTCATTTGACTGAACCTAAAAGGATTCAAAGAGATTTGTTCATCTATTAAGATGTTTATGCATGAAAAGTTACTAATGTTGTCAATAACCTAATAATGCACGCAAAAACACGGGTGTTGCAACAACATTTTATATATTGTGTCATAACATAAGCAGACAGTTTTAGAGTGCATATTAACATAAAATTAATTTGCACAAAGAAAGAAAGAAAGAAATGATTTTATCTTTCCTAAATATACCAACTATATAAATATACCATCTTGTTAAATATACCAACAGCCACTTTTACAAAATGTTTTTGTATTGTATTTCCTGCCTGATCTCATGAGAAAACGTATTTTACGTTTTGTCAGTTTATTGGAATTTGAGTTCAGACGTATGAAAATGCACGATTTTAAAAAGGAGGCGTGGCACCAAACCCCGCCCCTAAACGCAACCGTCATTGGGTGACGAGCAAATCATACTAAATTGTACAAATTAGATCATACGAATTCATATGAATCAGCCACTTAATCAAAATGTTATAATTGCCGTGAGATTGCATTGGTTTCTCTTACACACTTACAGTTGCATCTCTCCCCTAAACTGTTACAGTACTTTTAACATTAAAACATTTTCAAAACCCATACACACAACCAAGAGGCAAATTTGGTTCTGTATAAAAACATAATTATTCTATATTTTAAGAACAGGTCAGAAACCTCAGGCACATTGGAAATGGACAGCAAAAAAAAAAAAGCAGGCAGAATGCTAACTCAGACTCCAAGATATTGCTTACCTGAGGTTGTGAAGATATAAGTTATTAGACTGTGGATAAGAAGTGCTCTGCTGTGGTAACAGTGAGCACTCAAACAGATAATGCCATTCGGTGTAAACAGAGCAGCGAGCAATATCCTGATGCAAGCCTTAAAAGTGAGTGAGTTGAAACGCTACACATGTAAACGATTATCAACAATCTCACCTACTGTTTTTTAGTTTAATTACCAGAATGTGAGGCTAATTAATTCTCATCCCTTGAGAGGAACATTATGTTTTTACAATCTTAAAAACCAATTCAGAATCGTGGGATGTCGACGAGAGCAAAGATTTCTTCCTTTGAATATTAAATGAAGTACCCCTGAGAGCCGTGGGTTTCTCTCGGTCCCCAGAGTGGAGGCCAGATCATTTCTAATGCCTTTACATAAACATCACTATGTGCAGAAATTAAAGTGCGAACGCTTACCGTGTGCACTGTGGGAAACTTAAATCAGTGTGCAACATCCAGTAAAGAACAGAAGATTTCTTAATGAGTACCACACTAGGATGCCATGTCTTTAAATACCAAATACGGTATGTTTCTTCTATGGCACCATTACAAAAACCCACTTGTGAATGTTTAAAGACATCCATTGAGCAGCTAGAATGAAAGTTTTTTCTCATGTAATTTTTAGATGTCTATGAGTTATAATTAGAGTAATAATAAAGTTCAAGTAACATAAAATATTGATGTTCAAAAGACGTTCACTGAGGAGCCAGAATGGAAATGTTTGCTACGTCACCACACCTGTTTTGAAGATCCATTGACATCCAAAAGCAGTCCTTACTAATCAGATGTTGACACACCGAATCTGTTTTGTAAGTCCCCCGACATCCTAAAGTGGTCCACTGATGTCCAAATGCCTTCACTAATAATCATACACTGAGATACTAAACCTGTTTGCACATGTCTGAAAGCTGTCCAAAAACCATCTGAAAGTGGTCCCTACTAATCAGATGTTGAGACATTACACCTGTTTTGTACATGCAGAGACATCCAAAAGTGGTCATTAACCTCTGAAAATGGTCCCAACTAATCAGATGTTGAGTCACCAAACCTGTTATGCACATCCAGTGACGTACAAAACTGTACACGTCGACTGACCTATGAAAACAATAAATACTAATCAGACGTTGAGACAACAAATCTGTTTTGCACATCCACTGAGATCCAAAACCAGATTTGTAAGTACACCAACATCCAAAAGTTGTCCAATTATGTCCAGATGCCTTCACAAATAATCATACATTGATATACCGAACCTGTTTGCACATCCACTGGTGTCTGAAATCTGTCCAAAAGCCATCTGAAAGTGGTCCCTGCTAATCAGACATTGAGACACTAAACCTGTTTTGTATGTGCAGAGATGTTTAAAAGCGGTCCACTGACCTCTGAAAATTGTCCTTACTAATCAGATGTTGAGACATTAAAGCTGGTCGCACACCAGAAGTGCCGCTCGGCAACGTGCCGCACAATGCCACGCATTTTAGAATTCTAAACATAGGTTTCTATCAGGGCACACACACCGGCGTGGCAAGTCGATGGCTGTCGGCAGCGCCCAGCCATGACTCCGGAAACTCTTCATATTTCTGCAGCGCCACAGAGAGCCATCTGATAAGTTTCATTTTAAATATCATGCAAATGTGCGCATCTGGTGTGCGATACTTTCAACTGTCATGTGCACGCTGTGTCGTGGTGCTGAGCGGCGCATCTGGTGTGTGACGCCTTAAACCTGTTATGCACGCCCAGTGACGTACAAAAGTGTACGTTCACTGACCTCTGGAAAAAATTCTAATACTAATCAGACGTTGACACATTGAACCGGTTTTGTAAGTCCATCAACATCCTAAAGTGGCCCACTGATGACCAAATGCCTTCACTAATAATCATACACTGAGATGCCCAACCTGTTTGCACATCCACTGACGTCTGAAAGCTGTCCAAAAACCATCGGAAAGTGGTCCCTACCCAATCAGACGATGAGACACCAAACCTGTTATGCACATCTAGTGATGTACAAAAGAGTACACGTCCACTGACCTCTGAAAGCTATTCATATTAATGAGATGTTGAGACAACAACCTGTTTTGCACACCCACTGACATCCGTATGCAGTCCACTTATGTCCACTGACATCTGAAAACAGTCCCTACTAAGCAATAAAAGACACTGAGAAACTGAACCTGTTATGCACATCTAATGATGTCCAAAATTTGTCCAAAAGTCAATTCCTACAAATTAGACAATGAAAAATCGAAGCTGTTTTTCACATCTTTTGACGTATGAAAGCGGTCCAAAAGTGCCCCAACAAATTAGACTTTGAAAAATTTAACCTGTTTTGTATAACCACTGATTTCTGGAAACTGTCATCTGAAATCAGTCCCTATTATTCAGACATTGAGACACTAAACCTTTAAACATAAACTGACTGAAAGCCATCTGAAAGCCATCCAAAATCAGTTCTAAATAGACGCTGAAACACCGAAGCTGTTTTGCATGTCCTCTGACGTGAGAAAGCTGTACAAAAGCAGTTCAAGAGTGGCCCCTACAAATTAGAATTTGAAACACCAAATCTATTTTCATCTTAGGGTTACAAAACCTTTGGAAATTGTAAACTTAATTCTTTTATATCAAGTTTTTAAATGTAACTCCCCCCAAAACCCACCGTTTATAGTGTCACACATACCATAAAAGCACTGCTTTGTCAGTCTTTATTCAACTTCACATTCTGTAGACAATTAGTTTTACTATAAAGTGATAAAGTAAATGCTGCTGGGTTTAAAAATTGTATGAGCAGAATATCCATGAAACCCTTAACAGCTTCACTTACCTAAAATAACTATAGAGGGGATTATATGCAACACCCTTAAAATATTATCATAGTTAATGGTAAATTACCCCCTATCATAAGCATCATTAAGGGAAAAACTCAAGGTGCTTCATACAACCATGGATTGCAGGTCCTGCCAGATAGATACAACTGTAAAATGGTCACAAGAATTATTTTTAAAAAGTCAAAAATTGATAAACAGAATCAAAATTCATGTTTCATATGGAATCCCTGTACTTTGAAATTAGGAAATTTAAATCTGGTTCTCAATCCTCTCAATACAAGCTTACTAGAGCTGCTTTTACGGCATGCACATTGGAAGAGTGCGGTGGGTTGCAGTTGTGTGAGTGAGGGAGAAACAGAAAATTGATGATAATAATACACTCTCCTTCTTGAACTACAAGTAATACCACTGTATACCCTGTATTATATAATCCTACACTGCGTATAAAATTATATTGGTATAAATTAATGTATAGATATACCACTCAGCTCACCACGACAGTGCTGGACTGTTCAGTGGAAACGGGCCATGTGTACTGTACCGATTCATACTGTTCAGTTAAAATGGGCCATTAGACAGTGGAAATGGAAATAAATGAGTACTGTACTGTACAGAACCGTACCACTCAAATCCAGAATTGACAAACTGCTTTATTCACGGTAATAAGTAGGGGTGTCAAAATTAATCGTTTCTTCGATGCACCGCAATGCAGACGCGGACAATTCGGTATCGGTTTAGTAATAATCATAACTGGTTATTACTGACGTCATTTACCTCATATGCGCTCTGTCGCGAGGGAGACGATTGCGAGTATTTACAACGCTCTTACTACTTAATACTCATGAACTGTGCACAATTTCACTGTGTATGTTTGAGAATGAAAGTAGCCTACTCCATTTCTCTCTCTCTCTCTCTCTCTCTCTCGCTCGCTCTCGCTCTGTCTCTCTCTCTTTCTCACACACACACACACAGTGGCCCATTTGACCTGCTGGCGTGGCTTTTCTTCTCCTCTTGGCTGTTTTACAGTGTTACTTTTGGATACAGAAACGAGCGCGTGTCTGCAGAGTTTTCTCCACCGTGTCTATCATAGATCGGCTGTGAGATCGCCGCCTGCCGCTTATCATTCATCTGAAGAGCGCAGCGCGCAAGAGCCAACCGCAACCGTTTTTGTTGAGGATGTAACCAATCAAAGGGGTGTAAGAGAACTAGACAAGGATCAGAAATTGAGCTGGATATTTATATTTGTTTATATTATTTACTAAATGCTCGTTTTTTTAAAGTTACAGTTTATATATCTGACTGTTTTATATTAAATGACACAATTGTATTACAAATAATAGCCTATATAAATATAAATATATTCATACATTTTAATACAAGAGCTGCTGCTGTGAAGAAAATATGACAGCATCGTCAATGCACCGTGATCCACCGAAATATCGAATTGAACCGAATTGATAACATGATAATCGTAACCGAACCGAACCGTGAAACTAGTGTAGGTTCACAGCTCTTGTAATAAGTTTACTAAACTAAAATGTCCCAGCGCATTCACTGGGTCTCATGTTTACATTACATTTAGCAGAGGCTTTTGTTAAAAGCAACAAACAAATGAGGAGGCATTAAATGATACACCATGAAGTTCTACCTACATAAAGGATCTCCTAGTGCAATAAATGATAAGCTAGAGTAAGGAGAGAAATGAGATTAGTTTTTTTAGGTACACATGCTCACAAAAGAGATTTTTACTAGTCATTTGAATGAAACCAGTGAATCAGCAGTCCACATGAGAGTGCGAAGATTATTCGGCCAGTGAGGAACATTTAATGAAAAGGTTGCATGCCGCATTTCCACTGTCGGGCCAGTGCAAGCCAGGGCTTTAATCGGGCTGGGCCAGGCCAATCGCCCGGGAGGTTGAGCAGTGAGGCCGAAATCATGTCGCGTTTCCACTGTCGGGCTAGTAGCTCGCAGTGCGTCACGCAAACCCTGCCCCCAGAACGTCCCCCGAATCAAAACGTCACACAACCCGCCCACTTCAGCGGGAATCAGGCAGATAAAGCACACCATCACATCATTATAAACCATTTAAATAAAGACATCCGAAACAAACAAATGACCCGTTACTGTTCAACATTACATTATCTGTCTATACGCACAGGCCTGTGTGTTCTCATTCATCATATTCATTTACTCACCGACCGACTGTTGGCATCGAAATTGAGTGGTCTCGCCACTAACGGAGGGTCCCAGCGCAGTGAGCGCACCATCCAAAAAATAAAACCACAGAAATTCTCTGTTAATAAAGACAGAAAAATTGAAAGAAAATATATTTTATAAAATCCTCATTTTGATAGACGCCGCCAAACATTCAGCCCAAATGCTCCAGAAAGACCTGAAACATTAATTTTTCCCTATAGGCTAAATGACACTTATGAGAATGAGGTGATTCCCCTTTATTTAACGATATTTAAAGAAAGTGTTAAGTATTTCAGCACATTAGAGCAAGTAATAAAATATAGCTTATGTTTCCTTGCGCTCAGCAGCTATCCACTACTAAAGCTCCTCATGTATTTAAGAAAAAAAGATAACCTAGCCTACAGAAAAAAAGGTCGCCTTTCTGCTTCCACTTACCAAAAAAATGCTCTGTTCGCAAGATTTAATTAATATCATCGCATTCAAATACTTATTAAATAATATTTCAAACCTTCTTCTGTGTTTATTGTTTTTAGGAAATATCTAAAATCTTTTTTTTTTCACATAGGCCTTTGTAAAATGAAAGTTTACTATGGCTTTAAAACGGTTTGATATATGGGTGTTTTAAATAGCTAAATTGGATTAGCTTTTGTTTGTTTTATACTGCTTTATTTATTTAATGTGATTTTATTTTATCTGATATTTGTAATTCTTTAAATTATTTCAATATAGCTTAGGCTATTTTATGAAGATATGACACTATTGTTTTGAGCCTACAAAAGTGGACAAGAAATTTGTCAAGTTTCATGTCTTTCTGTTGTATTCATATTGTGTATTATCTCCAAAATAAATAACAAAAAGAAAAAAGCTGCGCGGCATCAACAGAGCTGAGAAGGGATCGCTATTTTCCTCGGTCTCTCACACACATACAGGTATCTAAACGCGCACAAACACACCTTAAAAAGATGACAAAATCTTTTGAAAACCTTTACAGTCTGCTATTTCTTAAATATGGTGTAAAGATTATTATGCGTTATTGAAACATCAAGGAGGACACAGCAAAGAAGTCACTTATAAATTAAAACTTTATTATTTTATGCAACAGCCTTACATTTAGAAGGGAAAGGGGGATCATATGCAAAAAGAGCCCAGCCTATAAGGCTAGATGTTTTCTTTCCCTTATTTATTTATTTGATAGGCGCATGTAACTAGTGTCCGCACTCCGCACTGAAGCCCCAGTTGGCCCAAGGTTATCGGCGGGCCTAAAAAGGCCGGCCGCTAGCCCCAAGAAAGCCCCGATTTGGCCCGATTAGGCCCCGGAAGTGACAGTGGAAACGCGACTGGCCTTGGCTCGGCCTGGCTCGTTCGCTTTAGGCAAGATAGTGGAAACGCGGCTATTTACTTACCGGTGCTTGATGCCAACATCCCAAAATCTCTCAGGAAGACTTCTAGCACCTTCTACATAAAGAATTGGTGCAGTTCTAAGTGTACAAGGGGTGTCCAACTTAGTATAGTACTAAAAGGTTTACCAAATAAGGTGGCCAGTCAGTGTATCTCTTGGTGAAATTTCTCATTTATAGATCATTGACTTGATTTGGTCTGTTGGAAATTGACTTTTAGACTATACATAAGAGGGTGTTGTGCATAAAATACTTTTTTTTTTTTAAATCCTAAAAATGATTAACTGTAACAACAGATTGACTTTAAAATAGTTTAAAACTGAGCATGTGCTCATTTATTAGGTATGTTACAATTGACCTGCAGTTGTTTATGCACAGGGAGAGGAGAAAAATCTAACCCTTAAGGGAAAAAGGGCACAATGAGTTGTGAGGTGAATAGGAGAAGCAGCTGTTGGCAATAGTTGTGTTAGTTCCTTCTTATCTGTTCAGCGCTTTCCCCTGTTGCTCTATACACACACTTCTGTGACTATATCTTACATCTCCCATTTCCTTTGGTCCACATGCCCACAGAGTCTGCTCCCGATGTGATTGTTCTGACTTTCAAATAGTTCTGTCTGCCAGCTGGGATCAATAGGGCTAATCCCTCCTGTGGACGCATCCTGTACTCACTAAAGCAGGTATTACTGACACGGTGTGATCATTTTTATATATTTTTTTCTGGTAGGGTGTCTGATGCCGTAGGCTCTCCTAGAACGAAGATAAACAAGGTTTTTATTAGTGTGATATATTTGTGGGCCACAGGTGTTTGAAACAGCAATTTCTTAGATTGTGGGAAACCTGCAGAATCCCTGGAATAAAATCACTTGTCTGAGGAGTAATTAATAGTGTTTTTTTTTTTTTTTTTCGAGATGTCATACAGGGCAGATTTGGAGCAAAAAAAAGTGTATTGACAAAAAGGGAGTTTTTCAAAGATCGTTAAAATTTCAGTTAATTTTTAGTCAGGCACAAACTTTTGCTACTATTTGCTACTATAAGCACTAGGACTGCGTCCGAAACTGCCTACTACTCAGTAGGTACTGCATTTGAATGCAAACGTACTACTCGGCTTTTAGAAAAGTATGTTCTATACAGTATGAATGTGAAAAGTATGAATGGAATTCGGACGTACTACATCCGCCATTTTGTCATGGTCACGCGACCTACCTGCGTCATTTGCGTCGCTTCACTCCCATTCATGAATTCGCTTGCGGGGCATCATGGGATAGAGCAGCGTGCATGGGATGCGCACTCCAGAATCTCACCGGAAGTAGTAAGTCATCCGGGTACTTCTCGCATACTGATTTTCGTATTCTATGAATTCGGACATACTACTCGGCTCGCATACTGATTTAAACATACTATATAGTATGGAAGTATGCGGTTTCGGACGCAGCCTAGGTCTGACAAGCAATACACATATTGGTAACACTTTCTTTTGATGGTCCATTTAAGCATTAATAGACTGTCTGCTTAATATCTGCTGATGCTGCTCCTTCAACAGACATGTAACTGACTATAAGAAACTTTGCAAGTACAAGCCCAAATACACTAACCCTAACCCCAACCTAACAGTCTACTTATAATCTAATGAGAATTAGTTGGTATGTAGATGCACTGTAACTTAAATTCAACAAATGGACCAATCCAAATTATATCCCTTAGCCCTTCCCCTTACCCCTTGTTTTGTGCATTCCCGTGAAGGGGTAGGGGTGTCCCAATTCCCTTTAGCTTGAAGGCGTAGAGTTAAGAGGAAGAGGTAGATAGCCCTTCGAACTGAAATTTTTCAGGACCACACTCAAAACCAAGGTGTAAGAAAATTTCCCAGAATACATCAGCGCCTGCATAGCTACACCCAGAAGTAAAGAGATCCACAAATTAGTATTTTTTGTCATTAATACCAATTTTTGCAACAAACAAGCTCATGTTTTAATATATTCATGACCGTGTTTGTGTTTTACCATCATGCTTTAAAAAAAGCTAAAATAAAAATCTCTGAAACTTGATATATATAATCCTTAATAATAACTCCTGTATAGCAGTCATTCTGACACTCGAATCCCCTGGCAGAAAGGTCTAGTGGCTGGAATTGACCTTTTTACAGTGTCTGCTATAATGTTAATGTTGTTTTCGTGTGTTTACATAGATGAATATGGCCACTGTGTAAATGTTACGATAGTTACAATCTTACTGCCACATTAGATCGTTATGATAAAATGATATATGCCTTCAGTGATTTCCTGAAGATAAATACCAAAAAATAAAGCAACTGGAATAACTACAGCAGTTGCGATCGTCTGATCTCATATAAAGAAAGAGATCGCAATGACATACAGTATGAGGACGTGTGCAGGTGTTAGTGCTGTCCCATTTCTTAGGGGGAAATTTTGAAGCCTTTCCTCTTCACACTCTGTTTGAAGGGCCAAAGGGAAGGGGTACAAAAAAGAATTGGGATTGGGCCAAAGTGTGACCATATATTAAAGTCATTTTTGTTCATTCAGTTTTTATCAGTGATCCATAAACAGACAGCAATATATCTTCCTATCTGTTGAGACTGATTCAAATACCAACTTGTAAACTGAAAACAAGCATTTATTTTCTATTCCGAATTTTGCACAAAGCTGTTATTTACATAAAATGACATAAAAAAAGAAACGAGCAGGATTTCATATTGCAAATGGACTGTGTTTTACTTCTTTTGCTCATTTTCTCTAGCCGTTCCCAAGAGTTCTAATAAGACACATTGTTTGCCACGGAGAATGAATTTAAACATCGACTCGAGTGTATGTTTACAAAGTATACAGCAAATTACTGAGGAAAAATAGGGTGCCACGTTGCTGGGGAACGAATGCTGTGTTAACAGGACCTGCGAGAAATAAAACTCCTTGAATATCTAAAAAGCCAGCCAATATGGATTTGTTCACGAGACACTACTGACATATTATAGTTATCCTGTAACCGAGAGAAGAATAAATGCCATTAGAATTCCCCTGCTTCTCTCTCTGCGCCCACGCCTCCTCTGGGCGGGGAGGAGACGGCCTTGTTCCGAACTCCCGATAATACGCTTCATACTCTTTTTTTTTTTTCTTCCCCAGAATAATTTTCTGCTGACTGCTATTATCTACCATTGGTGAAAATCTATTTCTGATCCTGGTGCCCCCTCCATGAGAACCTGCGGGGTAAATCTCCCACTTACCAGCGCTCCCTGTGGGAAGGCAATCACTCAGTGTCATCCCACCTTCGCAGATGCCGGGAGTCTCGTAGGATGTACCTACCTTAACTAAGGTCATACAGAGCCACTCGTCTTTGCATCTGTTGCATGGAAACAGCGAGAAGAAAAAGAGGCTAAAAATGCTAACAAGCTCCTTGGAGGGTTTCGGCGATGTGTAGCATCCAAAGTGACTGGAGGTCAACTCAAATGTATCTCCATCACAATTATGAAAGAGGAGGAACTGCAAATATACATTGATTGGTCCTCTAGCTGCCACTTTCTTGGCCAGCTCTGAACCAAGCAAGGCCCCAGGGGTGTTTTTGTGCAGTGAAAGTCGCATGACCGTCGTTATCTCGACGGCTCGTCGGTACAAAGCTGTGATTACCGGTGACCTCTAAGCACTGGGAGCAAAGGCAGTGAGACCGTTCCCTTCAAATGCACATCCGTGGAAACATGGCCGCCGCGGGCTCTCGTGCCTGCAAACTTACACTTCCATCTGTTCTTCTCAACATTATCGAAAAAGAAATAGGGCAAGACAAGGCGGTTGGGGGGAAATCTCTCCTCAAGCCAGGCGTGCATCCTTGTGATGACAGACTGCTGGAGGCTGAGCATCATAGCAAACAATGCTGTTAGATTTATAACAAGAAGCCCAGAGCACTGGCTGAAGGCCATCTCATGCTGAGAGCTGGGAAATGTACACAAGATGGATGACAGAGAACGACTGGTAAATACTGCGTGAACAATGGGCCATTGTGGAAGAGTCACTGAGGACACCCTTGCTTTTAGTTCAGCTCTCATATTTATATTGCCTTAGTTACTTTTTAATGCGCTCATGGCAAAAAAAACTCGCATTCCTCTTTGATCTTACCAAGAGTACATGCATTTATAAACTACGCCGATGACTGAGATGAAAAACATCAGCCATACATCTAGACAGTGCACATCTAGGTTCATCAAATCCCATCCTTGAATGATGAAAGTGCAAGACAAAGGACATTTAATCATGCTCAATGTAGAGGAACATTTCATATGGGTTCAATCTACAGTAAAACCCTTGCAGTCCATATGTGAACAGGATTTTTAATAATTAATTATCTTCTATTTATTATTGATTATTAAAGCAATTTCTTTCAATATTACTGTGGGTATAACTGAATAAAATCATAGGTCTTTTGGTGAAAAGTTTGCTCAGGCGAATGGGAGGTAGCGGAAACTACAATTTTCATCAGCCCAGGAATAGCCATCATCCTTTGCGGTCTGTTGTCGCTACAGATCCAGTAATGCAGAAATGGAGGGTGCTGCTAGTAGCGGCAAAGAGAAAGAGCAAAAAATGGTCGAACCTAAAGTGTGTTTTAAATCAGAAGTGTGGAAGCATTTCAGTTTCTCTCTGAAAAGAAACAAGAAAGAAGAAAAGGTGACAGAAAAAAGGGTATGCAGGCACTGCCAGACTGTGCTGAAATACAAGTCGGGGAATACGACTAACATGATGGGGATTCTATTAGTCAACGGGACAGCAGAACACAGCACACTGCTCAGATTGATGGAGACATTGACTTGTACCACCAAGAGACCTCTATCTCACTCATGGCTTGTCCTTTCGAGTGGTGTTTTTTTTTTTACATGGTTTAATATTTTTTGTTATTAAAATTGAATAATTAAAGTTCCTGTTTGAAAGTTTACAGATAGATCATTTGTATGTCCTTGATCTGTTCAGTGTTGAGGTAACCTGAACATTCTAGCACTTTTTTTGAGTCTCTTCAATAGTTTTGTTTTTCCTTTAAATGATTTAATAAATACCGTACCGTGCCATTCATACTGAGGTATTACCGTATCGTGAAATTTTGATATCGTTACATCCCTAGATACACATTATAATAACGCTATTCCATTGGATTTATTAATTATTACAGCTACTCATGACAAGTATCTGTGGGAGGGATTAATAGGCAGATGGATTAATGGATGGATATTATAACAATGCTACACCATTGGGTTTATTGATTATTAAAGCTATTTATTTAACAACTATCTGTGAGATAAATGGATGGATAGATAGATATCATAATAATGCTATACCATTGGATTTATTGATTATTAAAGCTATTCACAACTACTATCTGTGAGATAGGTCTCGAAATAAATTCCTTGAGGGCCGCAGCTCTGCACAGTTTTGCTCCAAACCTAATTAAACACTGCTAATCCAACTAATTAAGGTGCTCAAGACTGCTAGACACTACTAGATCAGCTGTGTTTGATTAGGGTTGAAGCAAAACTGTGCAAAGCTGTGGCCCTCCAGGTATTGAGTTTAAGGCCTATGTAGATAGACAGACAGACATACATACAGACAGAACAACGCTATACCAATGGATTTATTGATTATTACAGCTACTCATAACAACTATCTGTGAGATAGATAGATAGATAGATAGATAGATAGATAGATAGATAGATAGATAGATAGATAGATAGATAGATAGATAGATAGATAGATAGATAGATAGATTGACAGACAGACAGACAGACAGACAGACAGACAGACAGACAGATAGATAGATAGATAGATAGATAGATAGATAGATATATAGATAGATAGATAGATAGATAGATAGATAGATAGATAGATAGATAGATAGATAGATAGATAGATCAATTACATGAAGGAAATGGACAAACGACCGTTTCATCATTTACAGCATAGAGAAACATTTTATTTTTGAGTGCAAGATTCTACCCCTCGTCCAATCGACTTGAGAACAGAGCAAAAGCTGGCAGAACTTTTGGCTTCTGAACGATTTCTCCTCCTCTCCTCCAAATCAATTGGATATTTCAGTTTTTCAAAGCTGTTCATAACACCCTTCCCCACTTCTCGTACGTGTCTGTGAAGGAGCCCGGGCCCTTAGTGAGGCCGACTATGGCTGAACGAACATATGACTGATTGGCTACAGATAGGGTTCTGGCAGGTGCGCACACTTCGGGGCGAAGTCTACGAGTCCACATTCCCCTGAGTCGGTGCCACTTGTCATTCAGGTGATCAGACAGGGGAAAAGATAATGTCGTATCTGAAGTCAGCCCATAAATCAGCTCACAAACTCTTTTAGACTTCCTCTCAGCTCATCTGATAAACATTAGCGTCCGCTCTCTCCGAGCGCGGTGGTTTCTTGTCTCGTAACCTGAACAATTATCAGATGAAAGAAGCATTACGAAAATGTTTTTCGGGGTTTGTAAGTGAAAACATCTCTGAAAACCACTGAGACATCAAATAGTCTTTCTCTAAGGATATAAATGCAGTGCTTGTAGATGTGGAATGTAGAGGACTGTGACCTTCTCAATGAGCAGCGGAGGGACCGGAGACAGCAGCTGCTTGGTAAGAGGCTACAGCTGCCCACATCTGGCAGTCACTTGTGTCAATCAGGGACTTAGGGCAATTTCCTATTTCAATGATTAATTCAAATAATTTGATGTACTACAGTATGCATACCCTAACATTTACTGATTCCTTTCCCCAGTCCTCTAAGACCATATGGAAACTAACCTATGAATACACTAATAAATGACTAAGCACATTTACATAACTCAGCATTTCATCTGCAGTCAGCTTGATTCTGAGGTAACAAACAGGATGCAGATTACAATTAGATAGACGGATGGATGGACGGACAGACAGACAGAAAGAGAGAGATAGATAGATAGATAGACAGACAGACAGACAGACAGACGATAGATGATAGATAGATAGATGGATGGATGGATGGATGGATGGATGGATGGATGGATGGATGGATGGATGGATGGATGGATGGATGGATGGATGGATGGATGGATGGATGGATGGATGGATGGATTCATGGACAGACCAATAGATAGATGGACAGACAGACAGACAGACAGGATGCAGAATTTATTTGGAGGACTGCTTGATATAGCCTTTGTATGGCTTTATCCTAAATACAAAGGTTTACAAGCCTTGCAGTCTGTCTTATGACCTGTTAGGCTTTTAACTGCACTTTTCGCATCTGAAATAGTTCAACCTGGGTCATTTTAAACTTTAGGTTAACCAAATATTGGGTTATCTGTGACATTTATCACATTTAACAATGATCGTTAATAAGATAGATTACCAATTGATTATGGGTATTCATATATGCTGTTGTTTTACCCTGTACATTCCTAAACTCTGAGAGGTTTTTGATTCAATGTTTACAGTGTTATTGATTGGCCCAACACAACATGTGACCTGTTTATTTAAAGGCTCTAGCATTGCACATTCTCATATTGATGGCTGCCATCAAATAGTTTTCGGACTGCAAATAAAAACATATATATATTACTTCTGCACTCCAATTAACATATTTTTCCATTGTTTGACATTTCCCTCCTCTAAAAATGATACATGACTATGCAAACAATGCATTTTTTCGAACAAGGATTATTCAGGTTAATTGTCGTGTGAAAAGGACTACAAATCTAAAGCATAAAGTCTTAGGCTGTTGCCAGTTTTGGGGTTGTTTTAACAACCTTTCATATTCATGTTTTAGTCTCTTAATTAAGGCCTGATCACACCAAGCACGCTAACTACAACTACTTAGCAATAAATATTTTTGCGTATACACTGACTTTTCGATGCTGTTCATTTGGCAATACCAGCAGATATCCTCAGTGTGCGATTAGCTCATCTGTCCAGTGAATCATGCTTGTGACATGGAATCAATCTAACCAAACAGTGAATTTAGCAATTGCTAAAAACTACAGCGTTTCTAAAGAGGGAAAACAAAGACGCTAAAACTAGTACTGGACACCTTAAGTATCCCTATTTTATTTTTATAATTTTTATAATTTACAACGCTTTCGCGAATAATTTTTGTGTATTTGTATCATTATTTTTCATGACATAACCAAATAGTTTCCAGTTTGTCATTATTTTAAAAAAAATATATCTTTAAAAAAAGATGGCTAATCATTAAGAAAAGCTTCTCCGCAATGTCATTTGGAGCTTTAAATTTTGCGAGTCCATTTTATCCGATATATATCAATGAGTTGTGATTGGATTTTAGGGTTAGTTTTTCTGTTTAAGTACTACACCTAATTATAGTTTAGTGACCAGCATACACTCACAAAAATAAACCAATGGTGTACCTTAACATAACACTCTTCTACTCATTTGAATCATTTTATGTCAATTTATTTTGGGCAAACCGAACTCAAGAGCAAAATTCATTTTGAACCAATCATGTCAAATCATTTTCATTTGAATTATTATTTTGAACAATTTATTTATATTATTTGAACAACTATTTTGCTTTTATATTTAGAATTTTTCAGGATTGCAAAAACTTGTAACTTTTAGTTGATTTTGCAATAGATTCAGTGATTGCGGAATCGAGAAAAACTAGGGGGTCTGCCTCATGTTGTCCTAGTTCAAACCAATTAAGTTACATAACTTTTTTTAAAAACATTTTTTACAAATTTAACCTCAAAGTCAAGTGCTATTTTGGGCTTTCCGACTGGATTTTGCCTATCCAAATTCAAAAGCTTTCCAAATCCACATGCAGATGTGGTAATGCAAAAGGTTGGTATCATTTTAAAGAAAACCCTTTGAATTTTCATAAAACACTGTTGAAAGTGATCAAAATAATTGCTGTCTTTATTAAACCCCTCCAAAAAAAGAGGTGCTTTTTTAACTCAAATTTGAAAGTTTACCTCTAGGTTCTGTTGGTCTAGGTTGCTGTATTTAATTTTGTTGGTTCCTGCACATCTCTTGATCATAAACTATGCAAAAGTTATTCAATTCCAACTGATGAGAGAACGGAACCACTTATGGGGTAGTACGAAGTATAGACATTTAAAATTCGATGAATATGGAAGTAAATGATGTCATAGACCCGATACCAGGTATACAGAGTTAAGAGGATTGAACATAAAGTTGCCCAAACAAACTGAGTTGGGTTGTTTTCATTGTAAACAAGTAGTTTGAACAAATATCAAAAGTCGTTTATTGAGTTTATCTACTTTTAAACTCTTCAATTCCAATTGCATCTCATGAACAAGAAAAGTGAACACTAAATTATGATGGTAAACTCCAAATCTCTTATTATATCTTATGATGGTAAACACCTCAAATCTCATTGCAAGAGAGTTTGAATTTTTATTTTTTTAAAGCTCCTAAGATTTGTGGACAAAATGTTTTTTCTTTTTATCCTCAGGGTTTAAAGCCCATTATCAGTCCCGTGTCCAACACTGAACGGAAATTGCATAAACTCAGATAGAGATAAATGCTGGAGTGAATGTAATTGGAAAACCATCCTATTGCTTTCCTTTGCAGATCTATTGATATTTTTTGCTCTTTGTTCAGGCGACCTGTGGTTATCACTTTCCTCTTCTTTTGTATACCTCTTTCTCTCAGCAAGTAGAATTTGTGTGCACAATGCCAGCATGGCTCTCGTGGCCGAGAAAATAGGCTCCCATTTCTCTTGTCTATCTTCCATTCTATCTTTCACACTCCGAGACACAACGAGTCCTAAAAAGTGCAGGACACAGTGGTGTCCCACTTATTGTTACAAGCCAGAGGGACCCAGGAATCTTGAATAGATGGACACTGCTCATCTTCTTCTCATTCTCTGTAACTCCAATTCTCTCCTTTCCACTTGTTTATTTCAGTTCCTGCTCACTGTTTCTCTCACGCTTTTATCCTTGCTGACTTTTTTTTCCACAGGATAAAGCCGAACGGGACTCAGCAGTATCTTGCAGCTAGTCCTGTGACAGGAACGGGAGGCTGCTGAGATGGAGATAAATGGCGAGGCTCGGGAGGGGTGAGCGCTGACATTTGAAGCTTTTGACATTAAGAAGGGATCAGCTTTTCTGACTCAACTTGTTTGGAACTTTCACTCATTAATGTGGCTGTGAATATGGAGTTTAAATGCGAGGAGTGTAAATGACTCAGAACTTCGAGCTCCATCATCAACAGCCCATCTTCATATCATCAGATGTTCGAACGCTATTTAAACTAATAACGCACTTGAGAAGGAGACAGAACACTGAACTGGAGCATAATTATAAGACAAACAGATAAATGTAGTTCAGTGGAAGGATTATTTCCACCAGCAGGGAAAATGTTATTGTACTAAGCCCAAAGCTTTCATTTACAGTAATGTGCATTTGGCAGATTTTTCAGTTATCTGAAAAGTTTTAGACATGCTGTAAGAAATAAATGGTACCAAGGCGGTCTGCAATACCTGGAGATATCCGTCTGTTTGCATTCCCATTCTGCTCAATGCCAGTTACTCTGCTGGCGCAGGACCCCTGAAAAGCTCAGTGTGTGATTTGAAATCTGCCATTTTTGCTCTTGGGCACTCAGCTGGGCTCAGAAAGTTTTTAACAGAAGAAAGAAAATGTTCAACAGAAGAGGAAAAATGTACTGAAATGTGTTACTTGTAAGACTTGAGCATCTGCCTATTACACTGCCTTCACACGCTATTGTTCCTGTTCAACCTTTACATGCTCCCTCTGAGCCAAATAATAAGAACAAGAACAAATCTCCTACCACAGCTATGCTGATGACACTCAGATCTACCTAGCCTAACTGCCTAATGACTACAGCCCCGTTGACACCCTCTGCCAATGCATCGATGAAATTAACAATTGGATGTGCCAAAACTTTCTCTAGTTAAACAAAGAGAAAACCGAAGTCATTGCGTTTGGGAACATGAGATGAGGTTCTCAAGGTAAATGCGTTCCTCATCAAACGACTTCATCAAACGACAAAAAATTAGGTCAAGAATCCTGGTGTGACTCTGGAGTCAGATCGGAGTTTCAATAGTCATGTCAAAGCAGTTAGTAAATCAGCCTACTACTGTATCATCTCAAAAACATTGCAAGAATTAGATGCTTTGTTTCCAGTGAAGACTATGAGAAACTTGTTTATGCTTTTATCAGCAGCAGGGTGGATTACTGTAACGGCCTTCTCACTGGCATTCCCAAAAAGACAGTCAGACAGTTGCAGCTCATACAGAACGCTGCGGCCAGGATTCTGACCAGAACCAGGAAATCAGAGCACATCACAACTGTCCTCAGGTCTTTACACTGGCTCCCAGTTACATTCAGAATAGAATTTAAAATATTATTACTGGTCTATAAATCACTAAATGGCCCATGAGCTCAATATATTACAGATGTCCTGACTGAATACAAACCTAACTGATCACTCAGATGTTTAGGATCATATAAACTAGAAATTCCAAGAGTTCAGTTAAAGCAGGGTGAATCTGCTTTTAGCCACTAAGCCCCTCACTGCTGGAATCAGCTTCCATGATCAAATGATCAAATGTGCTCCAACATTAGGCACGTTCAAATCAAGACTGAAAACACATCTGTTTAGCTGTGCATTTACTGAATGAGCACAGTGCTACGTCCGACAGATCGCACTATTATGTTTTTCTCTTCTTTTTCATTCTTTTATATCACACTTTGTGTGAAATGTGCTATATAAGTAAATTTGGCTTTCCTTGCCTACTGAAAATTTTGTTGAAATCTGTGATTAAGAATTTGTTTAAGTGCTTCTTGATGTAAGGGAAAGAAAATACACATTGTGGAAGAGTAGCATGGTGTGAAAGAGCAGCACAGTGGCTCAGGGGTTAGCACAACAAGAAGGTTGCTTGTTATAGTCCTGGCTGGGCCAGTTGGCATCTCTGCGGGAGTTTGCATGTTCTCCCCGTGTTCACGTGGGTTCCCTCCGGATGTTCCAGTTTGTTCTTTACTAACTGATTAAACCATAGGAAGAATGGGTGTTGTAAAAAAAAATGAAGGAAGATTGGCAGTTGTGAAGATTTTTACTGTTCAATGGAATCACCGTCTACACCCTCTGGCATAGAATGTTTTATGATGCACGATGATGACTAAAATGAGTCATGACTTAATTTACAAATGAAATCATATCAGATTCATTCGAAGAAACAATGGATGGACAGAATTAAGGAAGACTTGAAGATCATCAACGCATTGCCAGAAGATATCCTGGACAGCACCAAATGGAGAGAACTTTGAAACAGCAGATACAATGCCAGGATGAGAGAGAGAGGTAAATATTATTTGTTGATTTTTGGATTAAATTGTAATGGAGATCATTTAAAAGTTGTATTTAATGTAAAAAATGTCAGGTGTTGCTCATAGAACTCATTGTCTGCTCCTTAAAAATATTTATAGAATTTTTTGACATTGTATTTTCCTCATAGTAATCATTAAATGAGCTGAGTAAATTAAATGTGTTGTTTATCTTTATTATTTTTAATAATATTAGTTGTAGTAATATGCATATATTGTCAATAATAATAATAATAATTATAATAATAATAATGGGGAGGATTTAAAAACAACAATCTGACAGTTCTGTATGTTCTTAATACACAGTTATTTACAAAATAAATAAACAGATATGTCACATTGGTTAACATGTTGAGAAACAGAACCAACCCAGCTCATTCTGAAAACGTAGTCCCGCAGACATTTCTGGAGACCGCAAAATACGTCCTGGCGTATACGTCCGTGCGTATTTGTGCAGGCCACTGTATGCGCTTTTTTGCATCTCGAACGTCTCTCGCGAGCGCCGTTCGCGCCCGCGCTGTTCTCGCAAAGCCACCGGAGGCCGCTGTCGAGTGATCGTCTGTCCGACTGACTGACTGAAGGATTGACTGAGCGACCGGCCAATCGGCCAACCCACCCTTCTCCACCTCCTTCCCTAAACCCGACCGGTTTAACCGATTGACCTGCCTGCCCGCACGCTTGCTTCCTTAAACCCAAGCAACGATTTACAAAAGCTCTCCAGAAAAAGAAATGCCCTCATCTCATTTTAACCATGTTTTTGGATTTCACCACATTCTCACCCTTTTATGAACTCGTTCACTTTATTTTTTGAATTCTGTTTTTGTCTTAACTGATTTCTGGAATTACTCTTCCCCGGACTCGAACCCGGTCAGCTCCTCTCAGGGTCTCCACTTCCAAGACTTACACGACGAGCTATACGGACAAACTGGTCCACATGGAGGTAAGCTGTCAGCAGGCAAGCGCGAAGAGGAATGGCGTCACACAGCCCCATAGCGTTCGCTTAAAAAAAGAAATGCGGCCATACGTACCTCCGGCTACGTAAATCGCAGTCTCCAGAAACGGCTCCGGGACTACGTTTTCAGAATGAGCTTGGGTTGAACAGAACACAAGATCAGTAGAAAACACTTAACCAATTGTAAAAAAAGAAAAAAAAAAGTTTCCAGCACAACAGGCCTACTTATAGGCACGTGCCTATAAAATGTGGTAATTTAATCAAGAATTCAGTCCAGACCTGCGTAATCTCTAGTCTAGCAAAAGTGCAAAGGCTCTGCTTTCCAAATCCTACCTCTACAAAGGCAAGTCAAGAAGCTGCAGCCAAGTTTGCCACCGCATCTCATCTGAACACAACAATGCTCTCTGTAGCTGCGGCTGTCAACATCAGAGTGTAATCCCGCTTGACAAGAGCATCGACTCTACGTGACGCTTCATTCACATTCCAGTCCCATCATATCAGACACCTGCGAGGAGTCACGGGCCGCTCCAGGAGCGCCGGTCAGTGTGTGCTGATAAAGTGTGCTGATGTTTGCGCATGGCTTAAGCCGCCCGTATGCACTGCTCAGGGCTTCATGCTGCATCATTCAGTGGAAGCTGAGCAGGGCTGACGGGGCCATGAGGTGCTGTGAGTGTGATTCAGACTCTCTCACATGTGATGCATATAAAGCCCCCAAATCTGTCCAGATCTGTTGTTTTATGAGCTGGAAGGGTGCAGGTAAACAACAACATTATTTTTCTTAATCATTGCCTTTTAGATTATAGCCTAACTCTTTTTAGAAATGACATTTAGTTGTTGTCATTAATAAATACTTCTACTTTAAATAAAACACTTCTATTTCTTAAAAGACAACAATAATAAGTAAAAACATTATTTGAAATATCTAAAAAACAAATATATATATATATATATATATATATATATATATATATATATATATATATATATATATATATATATATATATATATATATATATAAATATATATATACAACAGTTCTGTCTGGTTCTCAAATCTGATTGGCTGATAGCCATGCAATATTCTGCCATATCAGAACTCCTACAGCCTCTTTACCCTTTGTGTATTACTCCGCCCAAATACAACCAGCAAAAAGCAGACACTACAGATCTAAAGTTTAAAAGATGCACGCTCAACTGTTTAACTGCCAGCTTATGATTTGAATCCGAAAAAAAGTAGTTCCTCATACAAAAGGGTTTTTGAGACTCTCCATGTTTGATTCAGTCTTTATATACACAATTATGCTGTCAAACTGTTGTATAAATGCAATATCACACTCGTGGCAGTGCGATATGGCTGTATATCAGCACTGGTGGGGGCAACGCACGCCTCCTACCAGTGCCGATATACAGCCATATCGCACTGCTACATGAATATATATAAAAGTTTTCAAGGCCATTTATGTTTCTGTTATTAAATGTAAATAAATTGCAGTGATTTTGCTATTGATGTAAAAAATATTTATTAAAATCATTAGTATTAGTACAAACAACAATTATAATATTTAATTGTTGTTGTCGTCGTCGTTATTATAATTACTATTATTAAAACTATAGGAATTGATTACAGTATTTTATTAATTCATCATAGATTTTAATATTTAATTGTTGTCATTATTATTATTTTTTTATTTAGTTGTTGTTGTTGTTTTTATAATAACTATTTATACATTACATTGTAATAATTTAATAAATTAATCGATCGTATTAATAATTATTATAACTAAATTGTTATTATTATATTCAAATTTTATCAGTTGTTCTCATTATTATTATTATTATTATTATTTACTACATACATATTGCATACATTATATGATATTTTTTTATTCATTATGACATATTAACTATTCATAAATGACATTGTAATAAATTGCTACCTTAATTCATTCATTCATTTTCTTTTCGGCTTAGTCCCTTTATTAATCCAGGGTTGCCACAGTGGAATGAACCACCAACTTTTCCAGCATGTTTTTTACACAGCAGATGCCCTTCCAGCCACAACTCATCTCTAGGAAACATCCGCGAACACACACACACACACACACACACACACACACACACACTACGGACAATTCAGAATACCCAATTCCCCTGTACCGCATGTCTTTGGACTGTAGGGGGAAACCAGTGCAGCCGGAGGAAACCCACGTGAACGCAGGGAGAACGTGCAAACTCCACAACAAAATGCCAACTGACCCAGCCGAGGTTCGAACCAGTGACCTTCTTGATGTGAGGCGACAGCACTACCAACTGCGTCACTGTGTCGTCTGCTACCTTTTTAATAGTTCTTATTAACTAAATTATAATATATTATACTATTTTATCAGTTGTTCCCATTATATTATTTTTACATACATTATATGATTACATTTTCATTAATTATTGTCATAATAATATTATTATTATTATTATTATAAAAATTGCAGGAATACATTAAAACATTTTATTAATCCATAACAGATTATAATATTTAATGCTTGCTGTCAATATTATTATTATTATTATTATTTTATTATTATTATTATTATTATTAGGCCTGCAAATTCTCAATGAATTGTTGCAATTATTAAAGGCATCCAATGATTATTTATTTATTATTACTAATACAATACCATTATTAAAGAGAAAATAATTAAAAAAAAAAAACATTGTAGTAATTCAGTAAAATAAACTACTTCAATAAACTGATCTTGTGTCTGTGTTCCCTAAACACAATAAAGCACACAATCAAAAAATCCTGACAAAGACAGAGTTTGGCAGTGCTCTTCTCCCGCTCTCCCTGTCATCCTCATTACCACCATCAACAATTACAGAGCAGCTCTTCAGGAATAATTAGATAATGTGTGAATGTGATCCAGATTCATATCAAGAGCAAAAAGAAAAAAAACAGCGACACTACTATAATCTTTGAATGCATTCACTCACTCACTCACTCACTCACTCACTCACTCACTCACTCACTCACTCACTCACTCACTCACTCACTCACTCACTCACTCACAAACACTCATGCAATGCCCAGGGCGGAGCGCATTAAATAAAACCACAGCACTGGCCTGATATCGATCCTTCACACAGACTGCTGCTCTTAAGGGAATTGATAAGAATCATTCTGAAAGAGAAGTAAACCTTGATGATTGTAATCGGGAGATATTATCATTGATTTTTTTTTTGTTCTCTCCCTGCACTTATTCCATAGTGTGCCAGATAAAGAAGCATTTCATTATACACGGTGGCGAGTTAATTCACGTCCTCTCATTAAACTGTCCGTATAGGTGGCCTTTTGGCTATTGATACGCACCCTGAACCGTGAATCTGCACACACCCGGATTATCCAAGAACAAGTTACTTTTCTGCAGAGCTGCATTTCCAGAATTTAATTAAAACGATAAATTAATAAGTCTAATAGGACCTGAGTAAATCCTGCTGCACAGCCAAGGTCTGCTTTAATTCCTTGCTGATCTCTTTAATATAAGATTACGTGGTGACTAAGAGGGTCTGCATCCTGACGTGTTTTGAATTAGGCCGAACATAACTCTCAGAGTCAACTGTTTGACTGATGATAGGGACAAGATGGAAACTGTGTTTTACTTGCATCTGAAATGTTTGAAAGCTGAGGAGGTTGTTTTTTTAGATTTGTTTAGATTTGTAAAGTTATAAAAAGCAAAGTCGACCGCTAAGAGTGTTATTCTCTTCTCTATATAATGAAGTGCCTTTTCTGAACTCCCTAAATGCTTCATCAATGGTTATTTTTTATTTATTTTTCTGGAAGTGTAAAGTTCACAATATCATGAATGTGTTAAGTGGTTGTTACACTGTAAAAAAAATAAAAACAATATGACAAAAAGTCATAACAACAAATGTTTTTGTGTTACTTTAATTTATTTTTAACAGTTAATCAGGTTTCAACAAAATATTTTGATTTATACAAAGTTTAACTTAATATTTTTAGTCAGTTTGAATAAAGGCTGGTCTAAACTTCTGTGTTAAGTGCATGCGTATGCTTCGGCACAGCCTGTGCGTGGTCGCATAGCCCTCGCCATTGGTTTTTGCTATTTGGGATATGGTTGGGGTAGTTAACAAGAATTTTTTGTATTATTTTTTAAATTTCTCATTTATTATATTTTATTAACGTCTACCCCCACCCCAACTGTCACAGTAAGGAAAAAACAGTATTGTACCATGTATTATTTATTCTATCTTTTAAATTACACAATAAATTGTATTGCTAACGCCTACCAAAACCCCAACTGTCACAGTACTGTAAAATATTAAGTATTGTACAGTGTCATAAAAAAAATGCTGCTATATTGATGTGCATTTCACACTTCTGGCCGGCCGTACATCTAATCTAGACTTTTTTATTATAACAAAATGAAACATTTACATTACATTATATCATATTATAAGCAGTTTTTAACAGCTTTCTTGTTAGTAGATTCAGAAATCAAAGACATATAAAGATTTAGATCGTTCTTTCAGATTTTTCTTGAAGGTTTACGCTTACAAAATTTACACTTGTGTATAAATATATAAAAATATAATAAGATTAAATAAATAAAAAACATCTGGATGTTCATTCTGATGGTTATATCCTAAAATTACTTATTATTTGTAACATAACATCAGGAGTTTTACCACTAAATATCCCTAATACATTTTTCCTAACTTTTTTGATATACTCACAATTCCAAAAAAAAAAAAAAACCTGGGACAGATCTTTAGTTTGGTGATCAAAGGACGAGCATTTGCATCAAAATCTTCAAAAACAAAAACCTTTGTAGGA